>NC_142651.1:109689027-109841388 GCF_055504915.1 Nelumbo nucifera
TCCAGTCCAGTTTGGAGAATATCTCAAACCAAACCAGTAAATTATGATTCGGAAATTCTCAAACAAAATCAAACCATTTTAGCATAGAGATCAGATCAAACCAAACCGTTTATTACGGCTTGGTGCAATTTCTAATACGGTACCCTTTTATGATTTGCTTGGATAAATATAGAAAAAATTAATTAACTAATTTTAAATATATAAAAGATAATGTGTAACAAATAAATCAGTTTATTGTTGACAATTTATATATATACAATGTATAAAAAACAAAAAAAAAGAACAATATAAAATAATCAATTAAATAAACACAGTAAAATATCAGAAAATGAATTAAAACATTCTCATGAGAAGCATACAATTGAGCATTCTACTGCTAAAAGCATGCATATATAAATATATAATTAAAAGATACATAAATCCTATTTTTTGTCCAAAATTCTGAAAATGGTTGATATTTTACCTATCTCCCAAGTCCAAATTCGAGTTCTTATTCCTATCCTTTCGGTTCCTCAGCGTTCACAGTTGAACACAAACCAGAGATAAAGATAAAGGGGTTAAGGTTTTTCTTTTTGAAAGAATAAAAGAGAGGAGATGGAAAGATGAGAGAGATTGCGGCAGCTGGCAACGGGTCAGTGAAAATGGTGGGGACAAGGGCAGATATGCTTCGGTTGAAGAGTTCAGAGGAAGAGGGTTTCTTGGGTTAGGGCTTTATGTAAGGGTTGGAAGAGAGATGACAAGATGAGAGAGAGAGAATGGACGGCAAAGGAGTGACAAACAATCGACAACAACAAATCGGAAATGGTAGTGGTGGTCGGTGGAGGGGTGTTGGCGATGTATATAAAGGGCTGACTTTGGTGTTCTGTTGAGGAAGAAACTTAGAAAGAAAGGGGCTATGGGTTGGGTATCGAAGAGAAGAGAGAGAAAGTTAAAATTATATATATATAATTTATGGTTTGGTTTTGATGGAGGATGATTTGACCCGACCTACTGAAATAATGACACGTGGACCTAATTCAGCATGAGCAACAACTCAGCATCGTAGCCTAACCACAACTAAGTGACGAGCTTATAGAGCAGTTCGCTGCGTCATAGCTCGCTGTAGGAGGAAGCGAGCTCCAAGTCCCCCGAGCTACCGAGAAGGGAATACTCCAAGATTATTTTAGCTCGCGAGCTAGGGAAACCAGCTCGCTCCAGCCTTTAGGTGGAAGAATCACCCCAGAGACCAACCTTGATAAGGGTCACCTCGAAACACCCCTAAGCTTGCTACAAGGTAGCTTGCGACTGAGCAGCGTGACGTTTTCAGGAAGCTTCGGCCTCACAAGACCGTACCGATCCGACTGCCCCACGTCTCTCGTCTGACAGCGCAACCCTTTCAACAGTATGCACCCACGTCTCTCGGCAGATGGAGGCGTGCCTGCCCCTTTGGGACGTGTCACTCACCCAAGCGGGTAGTACGTTATAACGATCACCTACGCAGGCCTGACATGTAACGGCTGTGACAGGAGCCAGTGGCGGTTACGCCCGATTTGACAAGAACGCCCCTATAAAAGCCCTTTAGGCGAAGGGGAGAAGGGATCTTCTTCAGATACTTTTGACACTTACACACTCTCATACTCTCAACTTGAGTTCTACTTGCTCGCGAGCTAACCTCATGAGCACAGTGATAAAGTGCGACCTACACTCTTAGCTTTTCGCACTCTTTTCTTCCTCTCCAGCGTTCTAACTTAAGCTTCGGAGTATTCCCGCCGGGAAAATCCCCGGGAATCCTTCTTCTTTGTCTTCTCAGGTGCCGTCCGCCGCCAACAAGGAGCCAGTGAGCAGCCAGGTAGGAGTGCCCGGATCGTGCCGCATCATTTGGCACCGTCTATGGGAAACGCTTCCAAAAGCCTTCCTCTAAGCTTTCATAGTTTCTTCTTCCAAAAAACTTAGCATTCTTCATGGCTTCTTCTAGTAATGCCGGACGTGGCACCAGCTAGAACGCTTCTGGGGAGTAGCCTCAGCTTCCCACTGTTTGCATCGGACAGTTTACCGTCCCCCTCTCAGCGGATGGGGTTCCTAGCCTGAACGTGCCTCTTCCAGTGGCACCTACCGTTTCTCCGCTCCCTTCTACAGTCGGAGCAACCTTTGCTGAACCCTTGGTTGCGCCTCCAACGGCCAACCTGAACCAACTGGAGGACTTAGTGCAATGCATGCGGGCCATGTAGGCCCAAATGCAATAGTTTCAACAATTTCAGCTTTACCAACAACAAGTGTTGCACCAGGTTTCCCAGTACCAGTACCAGCAACAACTTCCTTCGTTGCCACAGGCCCAGCCGCCGCTTCCTCCTTGGCATCCGGCCACAAAGCAGACCAAGCCATCCCGCCGAAGTGAGCGGCCTCTCCAGGGAGAGACTTCCTAGGTCAGGGGCCTCTCAGCCAACTAAGCCCGTGTCACAACAACCTTCGCAGTTTGAGCTCCCGCTCACGGAGAGTCCGTTTGAGGTCCTGGCCATGGACTTCAGACAAGGCCCTTCGGTCCAAAGTCTTCACCAACGGTTTGAGCCTATCAAGCTTGGTGACCCTGAAGCATCAAGCACCAACGCCGAGCCAGCAAAGCAACAGCAAAGGCATCGGCGAGCCCACCGAACTGCTTCCAGAACCTCTCCCGAGCTCAAAGGAAAAGAGGAGGTATGCTTAGGTGAAGTGAAAGCTACCCCCCTCCTCTCAGTTTCTTCCCCACTATCTCTAGAACTCCTTGTTGTCCCCATGGCAAGGGACTTCAAACTCCCTCCTCTGGATAAGTATGATGAGTCTTTTGATCCAAACGACCATGTGGACGCCTTCTAGTCCCAGATGCACCTGGCAAGAGCCAACGAGTCCTGCATGTGCGTGGCCTTTTCCACCACCTTCAAAGGAGTGGCCCACACCTATTACCGAAACCTCGCGCTCAGCTCGGTAAGAAGTTGGGTGCAGTTCGTGCAAATTTTCACCTCTCACTTCATCACAAGCAAGAGGTACCAACGAACTCAAGAGAGCCTCCTCGGCATAGTACAAAAGGAAGGGGAGTCCATCCGGAGCTGCATCAAGCGGTTCAATGACGCTTGTTTGCAGATACCCGACTTGGATCCCGCAGTTCGTCTCAAAGCAGCCAAGCGAGACATCACCCATAAGGAGTTCAAGTGGCACATAGTTGTCAACTAACCCAAAACCATGATCGAGTTCCTTAAGCTCGCCGATCGGTTCATTGGGACAGAGGAGGAAATCAACCAGAAGGACGAGCAAGCCCTAGAAAAAAGAAAGAGGGAGCCAGAGCCCCCGTCTCAGAGCAACAACAGGAAGAAGAAGAACATAGCTCGGAGGGCAAGGCCAGTCCAGCCCTCCCGAGCTCCAGCAGCAGAAAGGGACTACATGCCCCTTAACACAAAGCAGGTCGAGATCCGCATGGCAATCAAGGACGCTCTATACGTGCAGTGGCCACCTCTGCTGAAGGCCGACCCGAGCACTCGGAATAAAAATTTGTATTGTAGATTTCATAAAGACCACAGTCATAGTACTGAAAGTTGTAAAAACCTCCGCGATGAGATAGAAGAACTCATCTGTCGCGGGTATTTACGAAATTTTGTACAAAATAATAATAAGGTATGCCAACAAGGGAAGCAAGGTAGAGACGCCCCCGAGTCCAGCAGGCAAGCGGAGCAACCACAGAAGCAGCCCCCTGAAGAGAGACCAGTTCGGGGGATCATCCATGTTATAGTTGGAGGCTCGATTGTGGCGGGCTGCACCTCAGCAGCGACTCACGCATCAGCTCGCGAGACTAGCAGGGAAGAGCAGAACTCTCTGAAATGGCCAAGGACAGAAGACCCCATCTTCACAGAGGACGATGCACGCGGGGTCCACTACCCCCATGACGACTCGCTCGTCATAAATGTGAAGATCAATGACTTTGAAGTCAAGCAAGTCCTCGTCGATTCAAGCAGCTCAGCGGATATCATCTTCAAAGCGGCCTTCGACAAACTCCAACTTTAGGAGAACGACCTAAAGCCCGCGAACACTTCCCTGGTAGGCTTTAGCGGAGAGGAAGTCCAGCCCCTAGGAAGGGTGACAGTACCTGTGGAACTTGGCACCTGGCCTAGCATTGTGAGGCTCAACCATGACTTCTTGGAGGTCGCAACCCCCTCCCCGTACAATGCCATAGTAGGTCGGCCGATTACCCGTGCTTTATGGGCTGTGGTGTCCACCTATTACTTGGCCATGAAGTTCCCCACGGACTTTGGCATCGGGGTAGCGCAAGGTGACCAGCTTGAGTCTCGCAAATGCTATGTTGCCGCCCTCAAGGGAAAAGCCAAGGTGGCTGACGACCTCGAGCTGGAGCAACCTACGGAGTAAAGCGAGGAGCGAGCCGCGCCCACGGAGGAGACCGTCTCTATCCCAGCCTCGACAGAGGACCCTGCCCGAAAGCTTCAAATCGGTGCTTCCATCGAGGAGCCCCTTCGATCCGAACCGGTACGCTTTTTACTTAAGAATTTAGATGTTTTTGCTTGGTCCGCGGCAGAAATGCCCGGCATAGACCCCAGCATCATAACTCATAAGCTTAATACTGATCCTGTAGTTAGGCCCGTTAGACAGAAGAAATGCAACCTAACCCCAGAGTGGTGGAGGGCAGTCGACGAGGAGGTTGGGAAGCTCCTTGTAGCCGATTTTATCAGGGAAGTCTATTACTCGAGCTGGGTGGCCAACCCCGTTCTGGTGAAAAAGGATAATGGTAAATGGCGCATGTGCGACGACTACACCGACTTGAACCGAGCTTGCCCAAAGGACTGCTTCCCACTCCCCAGGATTGACTGCCTAGTGGACGCGACCTCGGGGCATGAGTTGCTGAGCTTTCTAGACGCCTACTCGGGCTACAATCAGATCAGGATGAACCCAGCCGATGAATAGAAAACTGCCTTCATAACCGAGCTCAGCCTGTATGGTTACTAGGTCATGTCCTTCGGATTAAAAAATGCCGGGGCAACCTTCCAAAGACTTGTAAATAAACTGTTCGAGCCGTTGATTGGCCAAAAGGTGGAATGTTATGTAGACGACATGGTCGTCAAAACCCAGCTTTCTTGTGACTTAATACAAGACTTGAACTTAGTTTTTGAAATTCTACGTAAATTCAATATGAAGTTGAACTCGAATAAGTGTGTCTTCGGAGTCACCTCGGGTAAATTCTTGGGGTATATTGTGAACCGGCGCGGCATTGATGCCAACACAGACAAAATAAAGGCCATCTTAGATATGAGACCACCCCGGAAAGTGAAAGAGGTTCAGAGGTTGAACGGTAGAATAGCCGCTCTGAGCCGCTTCTTATCCAAGTCGGCAGATCGTTGCCTACCTTTCTTTAAGGCGATGAAAAACAAAGGGTTCGAGTGGACCCAAGATTGTCAGCTCACGTTTGACGAGCTCAAAAAGTACCTCGCTAGTGTACCGGTATTAACCCGGCCCGAAGAGGGCAATGTTTTAGAGCTGTACCTCTCGGCCAACGACAAAGTGGTCAGCTCGGTACTAATAAAAGGAGTAGACCGGGTCCAACGACCTATCTACTATGTTAGTAAAGTGTTGCAAGGAGCAGAGACAAGATATCCGTAGATAGAAAAACTGGCTTATGCACTCGTTACTACAGCCCGAAAGCTCCACCCATACTTCCAAGCTCATACTGTTATCGTCCTCACCAACAAACCTATAAGGCAAGTCTTACTCAAGCCCAAGGAAATTGGAGTGGTTGTGGGGCACACACATTTGACAGTAGAAATCAAGTCTGGATCACCCGCCAACAAATATGTATTCCAACCCTCTACCAACATGATCTCACACCGCACATCTAATATATGGAGGGTCCCACTTTTATGATGGGTCCCAGTGTCTCATTGTGAGATGTGCAGTGTTAGGTCAAGTTGATTGAGAGTTGGAACGTCTTTTGTTGGCAGAAGATCCCAATTCACATAGATCCGCTATGAGTGCAGAGTTGAGATCTCCTTCCTACAAAAACTGTCTCAACACACTTCCAAGTTCCAACATCATCTCTGTCCGCACATCTCACTATAAAACTGGGACCCATCAGAAGATAAAGACCCACCATGAAGGCTAAGGATCTGCTACCAACGAAACACTCGCAATATGCTCCCAATACTGTCCCAACAGGCCACTGTAGCCACATATTGGGAACATCTCCTTCGTCACTTGTGGACGGAAGTTCCCATTATTCTACTGCAATGACTGATTAGGATGTTGTTAGCACCATGTGTTGGTAGCTGATCCGAACTACTGATGCGGGTATGTTGACGTTGCTAGAAAGCTTTTTGATCAGATTCTGCACAAAGATGTTGTAGTTTGGACAGTTATGATTTCTGGGTACACAAAACACTTGTGGTGGAAGGAAGCCTTAGAGCTTTTCCGCCAAATATGCAGAAGAATGGGATCTCACCTAATGGCTCCCAAAGCTTGAAACATGGATTATATGGCTACTTGGGTGGTTATGTCATACTTCTTGGCTCTTGCCTTCTCGGTTTCTAACAATGAAGACATCTCTCTGGCTCTGCTGTAGCACTGCTCTAGAATTAAATTGAGAGGTGCTATCAGGAACTCTCAAATAAACTCATCTTTATTGTTGATTTAATTTTTTTCCCTTGGTATTACATAGGTCATATCACAAGGGAATCGCCGAATCAGGAATAGGAACATTCGACAGAGCAAGGTGCATCATTGGTCATACCATAGAGAGCCTGTGGTTTCTGTGGTTTTGATCTTGCAAATGAAGGCTCAATTGTCTTAACCTCTAAAAATGGTTTAGGGCATGTTTGGTATTGTGGGTGTTTTCTCAAAAAACGGTGCCACATCTATGCCAGCTAGGCGTAAATATTTATTTGCACTTGAACCACTGTTTGGTTCAGATGTTTACCAAAAAAATACAGTCATTTCATAAAGCTTCGAACTTACCTGGTGCCAATGTGTCAGCTGAGTTAGTTGAAGGTTGGCTTGATCCGGTGTATTGTGAGCCACCCAAAATGCCACAAAAAAGCTAAACCCTAACAAAATAAAAGACTTGTAGCGCCAAGGCAAACCATCCGCACACTGCAATAGGAGGAGCCGTCATCTTCTTTATAGGAGGCATCCTGATAAAAAAAACCATGGTTTTTAAAAACGAACCGGTGATCGAATCGGTCAGGGGTCCAGTTATTGATTCAAATGGTCCGACTGTTCGACCCGAATGGCTGGCCCGTTCTGATAAAAAAAATAAAAAATTTAAAAATTTGAAAAACGATCAAAACCATTCGAATGATTAATTAGCCGGTTTAGCGGTTTGCTGACCAAAATCAATGGTTTTAAGAGAAAAGGCGGTTTTGGAGGAAAAAGGAACTGGTCAGGTGACTGGTTCTCAGTTTTTCCAGTCCAACCGTCTGGTCCGGTCCGGTTTTGAAAACAGTGAAAAAAACACTAATTGTCGTCATGCTGTTTGATGTGGGTAAACCAGTCCATTCGATAAGCCCGTTTGTTCGTTTTTTCTGGTGGGGGAGTGCCAATAGTTCCATTGTTTTGTAGGTTTAACCCTAGATCGATTACTGTTTGATGCCGGTAAGCTAGTCCGGACACTCGGTTCTTCATTCCTTACCACTTGTATCCTTTAAACAAAGTGATGAATGGATTACACTACGGATATGACCACAGCTGCTGAATCTTCGTTTGTGTGGACTTGGCCAAACTGGAGCAACTCAAGGGCTTTGTGTGACTGTATGATCATGTGGATAAAAGCCTTCTTGTACTAGAAAACTAAAGAATAGTCTGAACTTGAGAAATTGACATTACAGGTGTTTTAGCCTTTAGGCTGAATTTGAAAGAAGTATAAATGTAAATATGTAGAGTGCAAAACCTTATATTTTATATTATTTTGTATATATTTATGCTGTACAAATTGTACTGCTTTCAAACTGAGCATTAGGTGTCTCCATATATTGACAAGATATAATAAACTCATTATCAATATCTGGTTTCTTCATTTTTATCTTATATCACACAAAAGTAAAAGCTTTGGCTTACACTCTAACCTGATAGAAAGCTCCATTAGCTGCTTATTATTATCTAGAATTAGGCAGTTGTTCTACAAACTTGGACATGATAATTAGCGTGTCTTCTGTCGTCAATTTGATGTTGTGTTGGTTCAAATTTCATCTTGTAGACAAGGTTCTAGTTCGGCATAAAAAAACAAGTTTATGTTGATTTATCAGGAAAATGGTTTAAAGGGATGGCAGTTGGTTGACTTTAAGTAGTTGGGACCAAGGGTGAGATGAAGTTAGGAGAAAAAAATGGATAATTTGCATATAATATATGCAATATATATCAATTTCACATTTTGACCATTTGGATGTGGTTTGTATTTAAGATTCACTTTGGATCTCAAAATCGGCAATTATATACAAGTATGGGTAATTTGGACCATTGGATTGACTCAATAGCTAGCCCTAAATATCAAGAAAAAGTGTTACATTGAATCACTCATATGGTTGTTTCTTGAAATGCCCCACCAAACAGCCAATCATAAGGAAATATTTATTTTTGTAGAGTTGCAAAGTAACTTTATGGATTATTTCTTGAAACGCCCAAAAATCGTCCAAACAAACAAATAAACAAAAAAGTTTAAAGATAGTGTTTATCGTATAAATGTTTAACATATAAACGCCCCCAATAAACACCAATGGTACCAAACATATACTTAGTGCTTCTTGGATTACATGCTCTTGGTTTTTGTAGTACTAGTGGAGAATACATGTGAAGGCAATGTTTTAAAACTCGGCTTGGATGCTGAACCACTTTTCACTCCAGATGGATGGACTACGAGTTCAACCATGGATCTAGACCAACAGGTTGACAAGTGACCTATTAAGTAGGTTGATAGTAGGGGTGTCAATTGGATTGGATTTGGTCCAATCCGATCCAGTCCAATGTGAGTCCATTATAAATGGACCAGATCCAATCCAACCCAATAAATGTTTCGGACCAATTTGGACCAGTCCAATTCAATGTCTGGACCGCCCAATTTGTTCAAATTCATTTTGATTTAGATTAGTTTTGATGGAGAACGATTTGACCTGACCTATGAAACGGTAACACGTGGACACTAACTCAACACGAGCAACAACTCAGCATTGTAGCCTAGTGCAACCAAGTGACGGGCCCATAAAGCAGATCGCTACATCGTAGCTCACAGAAGGAGAAGCTCGCCACAACGTGAGCTCCGGGTTCCCCGAGCTACCTTTGAAGGGATACACCAAGGAAACTTTAGCTCGCGATCTAGGGGAACTAGCTCGCCCAAGCTCCCAAGCAGACAAGTCATCCCAAGGATCAATTCTATTAAAGGTAATCCTAGAGTATTCCGAGCTCGCCACAAAGTAGCTCACGAATGAGCCGCATGAGCACTCCTCAGGAAGCTTCTATCTGACAGGCCGTACCGATCAGACTGCGCCACGTCCCTTACTGACGGTGCAGTCCTTGTCCTTTCGACAATATGCGTCCACGTCTCTCAGCAGGTGGAGGCGTGCCTGCCACTTTGGGGACGCGTCACTCACCCGGACGAGGAGTATGTCACAACGGCCACCTGCGCAGCCCTAGCAGGTAACGGTTGTGGCAGGGACCCAGAAGCGGTTATGCCCGACCTGACAAGAACGCCCCTATAAAAGCCCCCAGGGCAGAAGAGAAACTTCTTCTTGAGACTTAAAATCTCTCGAGTATAGTGATAAAGCGCGACCTACACTCTTAGCCACCGCACTCTTCTTTCCTTCCTTCTTGCGTTCTAACTTAAGCATCGGAGTATTCCCACTGGGTAAAATCCCCGGGAATCCTTCATTTCCGTCTTCTCAGGTGTTGTCCGTTGCCAACAAGGAGCCAGTCAGTAGCCAGCTAGGAGTGCCCGGATCGTGCCGCATCATTTGGCGCCGTCTGTGGGAAACGCTTCTAAAAGCCTTGCTCTAAACCTTCACAGTTTTTCTTCCTCTCTGAAAACTCAACACTCATGGCTTCTTCCAGCAATGCCGAACGTGGCGCCAGCCAGAACGCTTCCGGGGAATAGCCACAGCTTCCTACTGTCTGCATCAGACAGTTCACCGTCCCCCTTTCAGCGGACGGAATCCCTAGTTTGAACGTGCCTCTTACGGGAGCACCCATTGTTGCTCCACTCCCTACTACAGTCAGAGCAACTTTCACCGAATCCTCGGTTGTGCCCCCAGCGGCCAACTCGAACCAACTGGAGAACTTGGTGCAGTGCATGCGGGCCATGCAGACTCAAATGCAACAGTTTCAACAATTCCAGCTCTATCAACAACAGGTGCTACACCAGGTCTCCCAATACCAGTATCAGTAGCAATTCCCTCAGCCGCCTCAACCTCAGCTTCAGCAGCCGCAGCTCCCTCCTCGGCACCCGGCCTCACAGTGAGCTAGGTCTCGCCACCAGGACGAACGCCCCTCTCGCCAAGGAGAAGCCTCCCAAAACCCTCCTAAAAGTTAGGCCTCCTCCAGCGGTAGACAAGAGAGACCGGCCACTCCGGTCTCGCCGCGGGCGGTCAGGTCGGGAGGACTCCAGCTCGCCAGGTCTACATCACCTCGGCAGTCGAAGTTTGAAACCCCGCTCCTGGAAAACCGGTTTGAGATCCTGATTGCAGATTCCAAGCAGGATCCCTCTGTCCGCAGTCATCACCAGCGGCCCGAGCTACTTTCTGCACAAACCATTCCTGATAGCACGGAGGTGAGCAGCACAAATGCAGAGCCCACCAAGAAGCAAAGACGCCGCCGCCAAGCTCGCCGATCTGCCACCTGCAACCTGCCCGAACTGGGGGGTAGAGAAGAGGTAAGCTCGGGCGAAGCTAAGGCTCCTCTCCTTTCAGTTCCATCCCCCCTGTGTCCTGAGCTCCTGGCAGTCCCAATGCCTAAAGACTTCAAGCTCCCCCCTCTTGACAAGTATGACGGGTCGTTTGACCCAAATGATCATGTAGACGCCTTCTAGTCGCAGATGCACCTGGCAAGAGCCAATGAGTCATGCATGTGTGTGGCCTTCTCCACCACTTTCAGAGGAGTGGCCCGCATGTGGTACCAGAACCTGGCACCCGGATCGATAAGAAGTTGGGCGCAGTTCGTGCAAGCCTTCACGTCCCACTTCGTCACTAGCAAGCGGTGCCCGCGAACTGAAGAAAGCCTCCTCAACATAGTACAGAGAGAGGGAGAGCCCATCCGGGGCTATATCAAGTGGTTCAACGATGCTTGCATGCAGACACCACGCCTGGACCCCGCCGTGTGCCTCGCAGCAGCTAAGAAATGCGTGACGCATAAAGAGTTCAAATGACACATGGTTGTCAACCAACCGGCGACCATAATCGAATTCCTTAAGCTCGCGGACAGGTTTATAGCCACGGAGGAGGAGATCAACCAGAAGGGCGAGGGCGCGTCCGAGAAGAGGAAAAGGGAATGAGAGCCTTCCAACCAAGGGGACAGTCGAAAGAAAAAAGATGCAGCTCGGGGGGCAAAGCCGGGTCAGTCGTTCTGAGCTCCTGTGGTGGACCGAATTGATTACACCCCACTGAACGCGAAGCGAGCTGAAAGCCTGATGGCGATCAAGGACGCCCCGTATGTGAAGTGGCCACCCCGTCTGTGGGGGAATGGCAATGAGAGAAATAAGAATATGTATTGTAGTTTTCACAGAGATCACGGTCATAGTACTGAGAATTTTAAAAACCTCCGCGGCGAGATAGAGGAGCTCATCCGTCGCAGATATTTAAGGAACTTTGTACAAAATAACAATATAATAATAATAAAACAAGTCGGTAAGGGGAGCACGGTAATGATGCTCCCGAGTCCAGCAGCAGGCCGGCCGAACAGTCACAGAGGCAGCCTCTGGAAGAGGCTGGTTCGGGGGACCATCCACATGATAGTGGGAGGCTCGATCGTCGCGGGTTGTACTTCAGCAGCAGCTCGGACGTCTGTTCGTGAAGCTGCCCGAGAAGAACAGAATCCTCCGAAGCGGCCGAAGACAGAAGAACCAATTTTCTTCATGGAGGACGATGCGCGAGGGGTCCACTACCCCCACGACGACGCGCTTGTGATAAAGCTGAGGATCAACGACTTCGAGGTCAGGCGCGTACTCGTCAACTCAGGCAGCTCGGCGGATATTCTCTTCAAAGCCGCGTTCGACCAGCTTCAGTTGCAGGGAAGTGATTTGAAGCCTGCGAACACTCATTTGGTGGGCTTCAGCGGGGAAGAAGTCAGGCCACTTGGGAACGTGACAGTACCTGTGGAAGTCGGTACATGGCCCTGCGTAGTTAGACTCAACCACGACTTCCTGGTGGTTGTGACCCCCTCCCCATACAATGCCATAATAGGTCGGCCGATCACCCACGTCCTACGGGCGGTGGTCTCCACTTATCACTTGGAAATGAAGCTCCCTACAGACTTCGGTGTGGGGGTAGCGCGGGGCGACCGGCTCGAGTCCCGCAAGTGCTATGTCGCCGCCCTAAAGGGAAAGACCAAGGTGGCCGACGACCTCGAATTGGAGCGGCCTACGGAGCAAGGTGAGGAACGAGCTGCACCCACAGAAGAGATAGTCGTTGTTCCGACCTCAGCTGCAGACCCAACTCGGACGCTTCAGATCGGTGCTTCCGTCCAGAAACCTCTACGATCTGAACTAGTAAGTTTCTTACTTCAAAATTTAGATATTTTTGCATGGTCCGCGACAGAGATGCCCGGTATAGATCCCGACCTCATAACTCACAAGCTCAGTACTGACCTTATAGTTAGGCCCGTTAGACAGAAGAAACGCAACCTAGCCCCGGAGCGGTGGAAAGCGGTCGACGAGGAGGTTGCAAACCTCCTCGCAGCTGACTTCATAAGAGAAGTCCATTACCCGAGCTGGGTAGCCAACCCCGTTATGGTAAAGTAGGCTAACGACAAGTGGCGCATGTGTGTCGACTGCACCGACCTAAACCGAGCCTGCCCAAAAGACTGCTTCCCGCTCCCCAGAATTGACTGCTTGGTGGACGCGTCCTCAGGGCACGAGTTGCTGAGTTTCTTAGACACCTATTCGGGCTATAACCAAATCAAGATGGACCCGGCGGACGAAGAAAAGACTGCCTTCATCACAGAGTTCGATCTATACTGTTACAAGGTTATGCCCTTCGGGTTGAAAAACGTAGGGGCAACCTTTCAAAGGCTTGTAAATAAATTGTTTGAGACATTAATTGGTAGAAAAGTAGAATGCTATGTAGACGACATGGTCGCCAAAACTCAATTTTCGCATGAATTAATTCAAGATATGCATTCTGTTTTTGAAATTTTGTGTAAATTTAACATGAGATTGAATCCAAACAAGTGTGTGTTCGGTGTGACCTCGGGTAAATTCCCAGGATACATCGTCAACCGGCGCGGCATTGAGGCCAACCCGGATAAGGTTAAGGCCATCTTAGATATGAGATGTAGCGGCTCAGGGTGGTTACATGTCTAAGTCGGCATCGTCAACCGACTGAGCCGCTACATGTCCAAGTCGACGGACCGCTGTCTGCCATTCTTTAAGGCAATTAAGAGCAAAGGGTTCGAATGGACCCAAGACTGTTAGCTCGCGTTTGATGAGCTCAAGAAATACCTCGCAGGTGTGTCGATTTTAACCCGGCCCGAGGAGGGCAATGTTTCAGAGCTATACCTCTTGGCGAGCGACGAAGTGGTCAGTTCGGTACTAATAAAAGAAGTAGATTGGGTCCAACGACCCATCTATTATGTTAGTAAAGTATTGCAGGGAGCAGAGACGAGGTATCCGGAGATAGAGAAGCTAGCATACGCACTGGTAATTGCAGCTCAGAAGCTCCGCCCGTACTTCTAGGCTCACACTGTTATCGTCCTCACCGACAAACCTCTGAGGCAAGTCTTACTTAAGCCCGAGGTCTCTAGTCGGTTGACGAAGTGGGCCATTGAGCTCAGCGAGTACGACCTCCAGTACAAGCCACGAACTGCTATTAAGGCCCAAGCCTTAGCAGATTTCATCGTCGAATGCACATTCAGCTCCAAAATTCCCAGGCCGATTGAGCACGAGGTCCCCAATTCGGGTGAGCCCGAAGCTCCCAGGCCGGTTGAGTCCAAGCCCTGTGAGGTAGCAGCCAGTGTGGCATCTCTCCTAGTTCGGCTAAACGCGAGCTGGGATGAGGAGCCTTGGATCCTTCACATAGATGGCTCCTCGAACCAACAGGGCAGCGGAGCCGGAATAGTTCTGCACGGCCCAAGTGGCACGAAACTGGAGTACCGCTACGCTTCGAGTTCGCGTAATCTAACAATGAAGCAGAGTATGAGGCATTGATAGCTAGATTAGCTTTAGCGAGAGAAGTAAAAGCCAAGCACATCGTTTTCTGCAGCGATTCCCAACTTGTGGTCAACCAGGTCATTGGTGAGTACGAAGCTCGCGAGCCAACCATGGTCGCCTACTTAGCCAATGTCAGAGAGGCCCTGCTCAACTTCCAGTCACACTTTATCAGGCAAATCCCTAGGTCGGAGAACGCTGAGGCCGACGCCTTGTCCAGATTAGCCAGCACCAGCGACATCACCATGAGAACCGTGTACATAGAGGACCTGCCTCGGCCTAGCATTCTCGGGGGGGCAGAGGAGGTCGCTACCGTCGTTCAAGCAGAGCCGAGCTGGATTGACCCGCTCGCGTGCTTCTTTCTACACGGGACTCTCCTTGTAGATCGTAATGCAGCCAGAAGGGTGCAGCGCAAGGCAGCCAAATACGTCATGATAGACGAACAGCTATACTAGAGATCCTACACGCTCCCCTACTTGCGTTGCTTGCGACCTTCCGAAGCTGAGCTCGTACTCCGTGACACTCATGAGTGTCCGTGCGACGGACACTTGGGAGGCATGACCCTCGCCCAAAAAAGCACTTCGATAGGGGTATTCTTGGCCAAAAATGAAGGCAAATGCCATTGAGCTCGTTAGAAAATGTGACAAATACCAGAAGCACGCCAATATTCACCACCAACCCACTGCCGACCTCAAGTATCTCACCAGTCCGTGACCTTTTGCACAATGGGGCATCGATCTATTCGGGTCATTCCCGCCAGCAACGAGTGGGAGGAAGTTCTTAGCAATAGCAGTGGATTATTTCACCAAGTGGGTAGAGGCTGAACCCCTTGTAACGATTACAGCCCGGAACGTCCAAAACTTCTTTTGGAAGAACATTGTGTACCGCTTCGGGTTACCTCGGGCACTGATTTCTGATAACGGCAAGCAGTTCAAGGACATCAAATTCCAGAAATGGTGCCAAGACATGGGAATCCGACGGAACTTTACTTCAGTCGCACACCCTCAAGCAAACAGTCAGGCAAAAGTCACAAACAGAGCCATCCTCCGCGGACTGAAGGCACGGTTAGACCGAGCTAAAGGGTTGTGGACAGACAAGCTACCGAGTGTCCTATGGGCTTACCGAACCATGGAAAAGACCTCCACGGGAGAAACCCCCTTCAACCTCACCAACGGCACCGAAGTAGTTATCCCCACAGAGATCGAAGTACCTGCGCTGCGACTGGAAGCATATAGTGACCAGACGAATGAAGATGAGTTGTGTACTAACCTCGATCTACTCGACAAAGTAAGGGACCTCGCGTACATCAAGACCGCAACCTAACAACAGAGAGTAGCTCGGTACTATAACGCTAGGGTTAAGAAGCGGAACCTCCGCGTTGGCGACCTGGTCCTTCGTAAAGTTATGGTACCTAAGCCCGGCGCTGGCAAGCTCGGGCCCAACTGGGAAGGACCTTACCTAGTGAAACGAATGCTCGGGGAAGTAACGTATGAGCTCGGGACCCTCGAAGGGAAACAAGTACCTCGGGCATGGAGTATTGTCAACTTAAGACAATACTATCTATACCAACTGATTAGGCCACGAGCCACTCTCCGAGCCTAAGGACCAAAATACCGAGCTAACATGACCTTGGCACAATAGGACCCAGTCGCCTCTATGGCATGGGCGAACTCCAAGAGTGGGTTATAAGTCACTCTCAGAGACTAAGGGCCAAAATGCCGAGCTAACATGACCTCGGCGCAATAAGACCTAGTCGTCTCCATGACAGGGCGAACTTCAATGGCAGACCACAAGTCGCCCCCCGGCTTACGGCCTATGGCGCCAAGCTAACCAACACCTCGGCATCAAGAAGGACTTAGCCATTTCGACGATGGGGGTAAAGTATGAAAAGCGTGAGCAGCTCGGGTTTAAACACCGACAAGCATAGCTTGTTCTGGTACATTGATCGAACTAAAGAATAACCGATGAGTATATGGTTCGGGCACACATGGTAATCACTTCGCCGTGCACCATAGAGATGCCTTGAATGATTTAAGGGACAGTTCGAAATAACGATTGTCGAGAAGTCCTGCTTCGGGTATGTAGCTCTAATAGCTCGGGTGTTGAGATCGCCTTAGCAAAGATAAAGAGTGCACACCATACTTAGAAGAAAAAGAAGAACTTTCATTACCATTTCAAAAAAAAAAGGAAAGAGAAAAATGACAAGGCAATAACCGAGCTAAGCAGCTCGGGAAAGTTTGACAATCACAGGGCACAACTGTCCAACCAAAGATCTTTGAAAGACTAGGTTTATGGCACCCAGGAGCCACCAGAAGTCCAGGAAAAACACCGCCTCTGGAATCCGCCTCCTCATCCTCGTCCTCCGAGGAGTCAGGCTCCTCTTCCTCCGCTTGATTCACAATCTTGGGAGACAGGCCCTTCATAGTGATGCCGTCGAGGTTGAGCCCGAAGAACTTCTTTCGAACCAACCACTGGCAGAGCTTAAACCCAGAGCGGTACGAACTCGAGCCATATTCCACCTGGAGGTTGTGGTATTCTTGGGAGTCTTTGAAATTCCAGACCGCCTTCTCTCGTTCGGCCTCCACCATCTGGTCAAAATTTCGAGTCCGATCTTGAAGAGTGGACTCCAAGTCCCATACCTGCTACCGAAGGAGCTCCCTCTCCGCCACCACCCTCGACGACTCCTCCCGATAACGCGTGCTCTCTTCAGAAAGTCGGGCAATTTGGGCCTCCTGGTCGCAGACGAGCATCTCTTGAGATTCACTCCCCTTGCGAGTGTGATGGAGGTCGCCCCGAATCCGATCAAGCTCGCCCTGGAGCTTCTTATTAGTGACTCGCTGGTCGAGGGCGTCAACGTGGTGGATGTGCGTCTGGAGAGCCATAGCATGGATGGCGGTATTCACCTGCCAACAGAAAGAAGATCAGAGAACAACAAAAGGAAGCAAAATGAGAGAAGAAAGGAAAGAATCACTTACCACCATGCAGTGGTAGGAAGCAGACGCGGCGAGGTCCCCAGGCTCCATATTCCCCCAATGGGTGACCTCGTCGTTGTTAATCGCCTTCCGGCTCCTCCGACGAGCCACGGTGTAGTCATTCACCCCTTCCCAGTTCCCCACTAGGAACGGAGGGTAAGGGAATGGATGGAGAGGGTAACGGGAAGTCACCCCGTGTTGTGGGAGCTCGCCCCCTCCGAGACCAGCCCCACTAGTTCCCTCGGATGGAGGTGGCAGGATCTCAGGCGGAGGGGAGGATAAAGTCGGCTCGACAGATCCGAACTCAGTACCCCCTGAGGTGGGAGTCCGGTCGGGGCGCGACCTCTTCACCTTGCGCCTCTGGTTGCTTGAAAGAAGGCGGCGTGAGTCGATACCAGACATGTTGGCTACCAAGAAGAAATCACAGTATTAGTTCGGTAAGAACGAGATATATATGCATATGAACACAATGTCGTGACAAAAACCACGCGACCTAAAAGGACAACCTACCCGGGCTCAGGCCGGCCTGCACGAGCTTCTCCTCGGCCAAGTAGTCCGAACAGAGGAAGCCTACTGATGCCGAGGACAACATCATTTTCTGAGTTTTAGGGTCCAGCTCGACCCCGGAGTCCTGGATGGCGCCCCTCCAAGAAGTAGGGAAGGGCCAGCCTTCGGGGTTGTGGACCAAAAAATAATCCCGCTTCCAGGCGGGGATTTTCTTCAGGAGCTCATGCAAGAGCTTGTAGCCATGGCGGGGAGAGAAGTAGTAGAGACGCCTCTCCGGCGGAGCCCCGGGAGTGGCATTCTTTATACAGAGGATAGCGGAGAAAATGTCCAGACTCAAGGGAAAACAGTATTCCCAACACAAGGATATCGTCCCAACCAAGTTTCGATGGAATTGGGATGGAGTTGGTCAATAGTGACATGGAAGTGGTTTAGCACCTCCACTATCAAGGGGTGCAGGGGGAGACGCAGGCCATCCTCGAGCTGTTCCTAGTAAATGACTATATCGTTGGGGCCATGCTCCCATGGAAAGTTACTAGTGGGGATGTAGTAGAGAAGGTCCCTAGGAAGGTGGAAATAGCTAATCAGAGACCTAAGTCTCCCCTCTGTCATGGAGGAAGGGCCGAAAGTATCGGGCTCCCTTCCCCGCGAAGTGGAAGCTCCTTCCTCGAAGACCTCCCTGGCGCTCGTAGCCTGCTCCCAAGCTCCCCCCAAGCTTAAGGGAGCATCATCATCCTGGTCACTGCCCTAGTGATGGACATGGTACGGGTATCCCGACATGACTGACAGTAAGTAAGACTCACCGAAAGGGGATGGGATGAAAAAAGTTGAGAAACTCGAGTAGACTTGACAGGTGCGCGACCTCAGAATCCGAAGACAGCAAGATGGCGTGAAGGGAAACGAGGCCTAGAGGGCCCTCCTATTTATAGCCCCCACGTCTCCGAATCGACGGCCCAGATCAAAGTAGATCCAACGGCTCGCAGGCGCATTGACTGCACGCCTTCTGAAAACTGAAGGTGATTGGCGGCACGTCTTCCATGATTAAGGTAATGATGGTTGCACGACGTTCGAAATTAAGAGCCACTTCAGCACGTTTTGGGAATCCGAAAAGTCAGAAAATTCAGGAAATCTCTTGATTCTCGCGAATGCATTTAATGTGAGTAGTCAATCAAGTTTGAATTTCGATCAAATCAGTCCATCACGCTTCATGAACTCCTCGCGCTAAGGCAATGCTCTCATCTCAAGGAGTGGGGGGAAATTGATGGAGGACGATTTGACCCGACCTATGAAACGATGACACGTGGACACTAACTCAGCACGAGCAACAATTCAACATTGTAGCCTAGTGCAACCAAGTGACGGGCCCATAAAGCAGCTCGCTACATCGTAGCTCACAGAAGGAGAAGCTCACCACAACGCGAGCTCTGGGTTCCCCGAGCTACCTTTGAAGGGATACTCCGAGGCAACTTTAGCTCACGAGCTAGGAGAACTAGCTTGCCCAAACTCTCAAGCAGATAAGTCATCCCAAGGACCAATTCTATTAAAGGTAATCCTGGAGTATTCCGAGCTCGCCACAAAGTAGCTCACGAATGAGCCACATGAGCACTCCTCAGGAAGCTTCTATCTGACAGGCCGTACCGATCAAACTGCGCCACGTCCCTTACTGACGGCGCTGTCCCTGTCCTTTCGACAGTCTGCGTCCACGTCTCTCAGCACGTGGAGGCATGCCTGCCACTTTGGGGACGTGTCACTCACCCAGATGAGGAGTACGTCACAACGGCCACCTGCGCAGCCCTGGCAGGTAACGGCTGTGGCAGGGACCCAGTAGCGGTTATGCCCGACCTGACAAGAACGCCCCTATAAAAGCCCCTAGGGCAGAAGAGAAACTTCTTCTTGAGACTTAAAATCTCTCTAGTATAGTGATAAAGCGCAACCTACACTCTTAGCCACCACAGTCTTCTTTTCTTCCTTCTTGCGTTCTAACTTAAGCATCGGAGTATTCCCACCGGCTAAAATCCCCGGGAATCCTTCCTTTCCGTCTTCTCAGGTGCCGTCCGTTGCCAACAAGGAGCCAGTCAGTAGTTAGATAGGAGTGCCCGGATCGTGTCGCATCAAATTTCAACTCAAATTCATTTTGAATTGGACCGTCCAATCTGGACCTGATATTGGCTTAATCGAATCCAGTTCAATATAAATTTGTTACGGACGGACCAGGTCCAATCCAATCTAATAAATATTTTAGACCGGATTGATCCAATCCAATATATCTTGTTGGTCCGTCCAAATTGATTTTGGACTGAATGGGATCCAATCCAAAACCGGTCCATTGACATCCTTAGTTGATAGTCCAACCATTTAGATGAGCAAATCGTTTATCAAGTCAAAGATTTTGTGATATGATGGGTTAGTGGTTCAACCAAACTAGAATTGTAAGCGAATGATCTTGCCTGACTAGCCAAGTCAATAGGTTGAAAACATGATGATGGGGAGTACCTTGTCCTAGTTGAACCGCCACGTGGACATTAATGTGGACAAACATGAGGCCAGAAGCACGACCAAGCTAATGACATAGAATGCTGCCATTCATCGGAGACAACGGTAGTAATTCATGCTGCGAACCTTGGACAAAGAAGGGCACATGGTGAACTCCAAGCTCGGCTCAACCTCCCGTCTACAAGTATTTAAGGACACGACGCATAAGACTTCTGCTTCCATTCTTGCTCTTTTAAGCTTTTCAGCACTGTTTGGCTACGAGTCTACGACTAGCTCATCCTCATTAGGTCAGCTTAGTTGTCCTCTTCTTCTCCTTATTGACTTGAGCATCAGAATTCTCCTCTTCGAGGAACCCTCTCAAGGCTTCTGACTTTGATGTTTGCAAATCCTTGGATCTACCTCAGCTTTTGCAGATCAACAAGACAATATCTGCTTTTTGTCCATCTCAGTTGGAACAACATCATTTGGAACAAGTATTGATTTTATAAAGTTATACATGTTGATTTGTAGATGAATTACAATTTACTTAAAATTTATAAAAAGTGACAATAGATTTCTATTTTTCTAAGGCTTCTAGACTTTTTCTTGACTTAAAATACCCCTCTCTTTGAAATCACTCTCTCTCTCTCTCTTTCTCTATTATGAAGATATAAATTGTAAATTGAATACTATATTTATTTCATTCCATTCTCTCTCATTAAGTCTTATATTTAAGGTTAATTTCCATTCTCTCTCATTGAATCATATGTTTAATGTAATTTTGTTTCCCAACATTAAATTTCACTAATAACAATTTTAATAGTATAAACTTGTATATTGAAAATCAATTTGGAAACAAAATCGGTTTTTAAGTATGATAAACAAGAAGAATTTTTTTAATGATAGAAAGGGAATACAAAATTTAAAACTGCCCAAGCAAAGAAACTACTTTCATGTTTGTTAAACGATGGAAATGGAATACCAAAATTATGAAAAGAGAAAATTAATGTCTATTCCATCACCCTACTAAACAAATCAAATGATTCAATGGTTTGATTAGGTAGGCCATCATGTTGTTGGACAAATCAATGGTTTTCTACAGACAAGCAATTTGGTGGAAAATGAATCTAAAATCCAGGTCAAGTAACAATTCAATTAGTCTAATCGGTCTCTAGGCAAGCAATGGTTCAATTAACATAATAAATTGAAAATATTGATATAAGTTATAGAGTAAAAAGATTTGATATAAGTGTTTAGGTTGAAAGGCAATAAATCACCAATATATAAATACAATTATTGTTGTTGTTATCCTTTGAAATTGCTACATGCTTGCACATTTACTAGTTATATGAAAAATGTAAGATGTCATTGTGATTTTGGTTGGTTGATTGAATTATCAAAGTACAAGTAATGTGCTTAAGGCTCAATTTGGAAGGCATACAAATATAAATGTATACATTACAAATGCATACAAAATAATACAAAATGAAAGATTTTACACTCTATATATTTGTATTTATACTCCTTCCAAACTGAGCATTAGGCTTAGTTTGAAAAGAATACAAATACAAATATGTATAATGCAAATATTGGTTTAGAAATACAAAATACAAGAATTTGCATCATACACATTTGTATTTACACTCTTTTCAAGTTTGAAAAGTGTACAAAAATATACACAATAATAAGGAAATACAAGATTATTGCACTCTGCTATATATCTTTGTACCCCTTTCAAACTGAGCCTAAATGCCTTGCAGTAAAGAGTAGAGATGCTGTATTCGGGCTGGGAGGTGGCAGGTTTGATGAAAGATACATTTGGTGGTTGTGGTTGAATATGGCCATGATGGGCCATGACTGTACGGACATGTCGATCAGATTATGGGCCTGGGTACGATCCTGGTTATGGATTTAATGGTGGAGAATGGAGTTGTGCACTTTGTGCATGGGCGCATTGACCGATTGTTCGAGTAGGTAGGCCGGTGACAATACTCCCTAGGTTATCAATTGGTGATATGCATGCTATTTAACAATTTCACATCCCTTGAATGATATATAATCTTTTTCTGATTTGAGGTTTTAATTGCTAATCCTTTTTTATTGCTGATTCTTTTATTATAAGCACGGTATTAAGATGCATTTCAACTCAAATTTTTTCGCTTAAAGCAGAACGATGCAAATAGAGTTTAAATTTAAATATGTAGAGTGTATTCTGTTCCATACAGATGCAAAGTTGGATTAATTTTATCTTGACAAATTTATTTTCTTATCAAAGGATTTTTAATTGTAATGGATGAAAATATGAATCCCGATATAGTAATAGACATTTTCTAATATTAACCACTTTGAATGCAAATTTACTTTTTTTTATATGTAGAATTACCTCTCATTTTAGGTATAAACTTGTCCTAGAAATTGTATTTTATGTCACTATCAATACACAAAGCTTTCTTGCCAAATGTCAACAAAACTGAACCAAAGTGCATAATTGCATTAAATTGGTGTTTACACCCTATTTGCACCGTCTCTAAATATAGCCTATAGAACATGAGTCCTGATCTACTTTTCATAGAATATTTCTCACACCAACCTCACAACACGTCCCAGCTGTATATGGAGGAGTATATGATCTCGTACTTATTATTATTATTATTATTCATTCATTCATTCATTCAGAGATATTCAACTCAATACATGATGGAATGTATGTAAAGTTGGTGTAAGGTATAATCTAAGGCTATGTTTGGTTTGAAGGAAAAAGTAGAAAAAAGAAAGAAAAGTTAAAGAAATCTATACAAGCTTTGGGAATGTTTCCCTATTTTTCTTTTCCTTTTCCTACTTTTTCCTTCAAACCAAATATAACATAAAGGGAGCAAATCCCAATTCAAGACAACAATCACATCCAAAATAGAAATAAAACAATGGAGGTAAAAACTTGTTGGGTGTCATGTATAAACAGCGACCAACGATTGTGCAGAACTCATTATTAAATAAATTCTCAAGCAACTTTCGAAAAATGAAATCGATTTTGTAGTTAGTTTAATGATTTGTTCATGCGGTTACTCTGGTCTTTTCGGAATACGGTGCTGCATTGGTATGCTGTTAGTGGATTTGGAATTTTCTGCCAACAAAACACGTTACATAACACCATGAGAATGGGACCTATCATAAAAGTCAAACCTGTCATGTATCAGATGAGTGGTGTGAGATCATGTTGGTAGAGGGTTGGAATGTATTTTATTGACAATTGTTTCGTAAGGTAGGTTTTTTCAATAGTACATGAACAAACAGTATAAGACGATCCATGATGATTTCTCCTTATCAATTAATCAGAAATCAGTGATTTCTGGAATCGGTGAATTTTGAAAAATCACAACAATTGTTGTTTGGTATCATTTATGCCATGTAAGTCGATTTGAGAAATGGGCTTTGAGCTTGTTTGGTACTTAGGGCCCATTATCTTTATACTAGAGTTATTATTCAATGCCAATTTAAGTGATATATCATCATCAAAAAATAAAAATCAGTTAAAAATAAAGAAATCACCAAATGACTGATTTCAATTATCAATTTTGGCCGATTTTTTCTGAAAATCACCAAAATCAGCTGACCAAACAGAAATTTCAATACCAATTTCTCTAACCTGATGTGGCTCCGACATAGCAGTGATTTTCAACATATCATCATCGGTGACAAATATCACCTAAAAATAAAAAAGGATAAAAAAGGACGTTTTCTCATACTATGCTTTCCGGATTTCTAAGATATGGAAAAACCTTTTTTTTTAATGAAAAAAAAGGACCTTTTCTTGAGAAAGCTATATCGGTTCCAAATGAATTCCATATCATCGTTTTTCCCGGCACTGTGTGTGGTGCCGACATGGCACCTTTTTTGAGAAAGCTATATCAGTTCCAAATGAATTCCATACTTCCATGCATGAGCAAAGGGACCACGCTACAGTGCAACACACTACACTGTCAAAAGTTTCAGTTAATTTATACATGGAGCGTAACGGAAATTCCTAAAGTGAAATGTCCACTTAACATCCTATAAATGGGTAGCAGCTATGAAAACATCTCTACATGTAATTTGGCCGAATAGTGAAGAGAAGAGAGGGAGAGAAGATGACTGGCAGAGTTACTGGAAAGGCGTCGTTCGTCGTTGTGCTGCTTCTTTTGGCTTTTGCATCGAGTTCAGAAGGAGGAAGAGGCATGAGTAGCAAGGTGATGGTGAAGCTCGTTGATCACCCACAAAACTTCTTTGGAGGTGCTTCTGCGGGGTCCTTTTCTAATCCTGGTTTCGGTTTTGGCTTTAGCTTTGGGCCCTCGGGCTTTTGTGCGAGGCCGGGCTTCGGATGTCTCCCCGTTGCACCCTTTAATCCTGGTGACTCTCTTGGAGCTGGAGGAGGCTCGCCCTGAATCAAGCTTGAGCCACTTCATTCTCTGGATCAGTCTTCCAGATTGGGTTTTTTGGATCTAATCTTCGTGGGTTTTAGCTTTTAATTTTCTTGCTTAAGTTTTTCAATTGTATCCCCGTGTGGTATGTTCTCTGGAGGCTGAACTGAATAACTTGTTGCTTTGTCTTTTATCATTTCAGAGTTCAAACTCTATTAAAGGATCTGTTGATGTTGATTAACTGGGCCTAAAATTGTTATCGACGCAACTATCAATTGCACGCTTTTAGTAGTTCTACTGTTCTACAGACTGATGAATCAACCACTTCGGAAATTGGGCCCCCTTAATTGTTAGAGCATTCCATTGAAAAGGATGACTTAGAGGGTTTATTAAGCAACATTTACAGTAAATCTTGGTTGCCGGTGAACCAAGATATCACTCCGTTCACCAACTATACATAACACTCTGTTTCTATATATCCTCTGCTTTTCGCTAGCAGAGACCATCTTCAATTAACATCAAACACTGAATTCTAATTGACCTTTATGCCAATTTAGAGACCGATCCAAGGACTGTAACCTCTGCTTGGAAGATACAACTACCATTCCGAAGAAAAGATTTGGTTGATTGGTCATTGAGCTTAGCGAGTGTCATGAAGTTGGGCCAGCCCCAAACCGAGACCGAAGGACTGAATAGATGATAAGCTGCAAATTAAAAGAAACGATGTAATTTCTGCAGACAATTTGCATTCTATCCTGAATGGTGGTTCTCTAGAGATCTAGAGAGAGAGAGAGAGAGAGAGGGGATTATAATTGGTTCTTACTTTCTTCTTGGGAATGTGCGCCGCTGGCTTGGTCCATGATACGCATGGCCAATTTGGTGTAGACTTTGGTGTCAGGAGGAAGAGTAGTAGAATCAGCTAAAGCTAGAAACAGAGAAATACTATTGCCTTTGCCATCGCCAATTCCCTTAGGATAGAGCCTAATCTTCCTGTAACTCAAGCATCAAAACGTCAATATAAATTCATCACAATGAAGCAAGGAGATGAATCTGTCCACTAGTTTAAGAGCAAAGAGGAAGAAGTCTCTCATCGTATACCATTTATAATCTCCTGCTAGGAATGCCTCAGAATCCAAGCGTTCCGTATCAATCCCTGAAAATTTTTCCATCTTCCAAGTGTGGGTACAAGCAACAGCTCCCTCTTCCATAGACAAACACACGCCTCTCGCCTCATTTTTGATGATGAAAATCTCAGCTCCAAACACACAAGTATCACTAACAAGGTATCCATTATTCGGGTCCTTGAAGGTTTTAAGGTCGATGAATCTGGCAATACCCCATTCCGTTCTCATTGCATAAAAGCGCCTCACTCTCCTCTCTGCATGGAGTGGTAATGAGAAGTAAGAGCGTTTTTCATTGAATCATCACTTTTTCAGAGCTGTAAATCGGGCCGTGCTTAGATACACGCGGAAATACTTTTTCTTAGTTTTTTTTTTCAAAATTTGGTTTTTGGGAAGATATTTAAACATGTTTTTTATTAAAAAAGAGTGGGGTCTGTATCGGACCCCTAAAGATACGATACAATATGCCCGATACGGAATATATTGTATCGAAATTTTGAACCTTGATTGTACTATTTTATTCCAATTGTATTATATTTTTTAATTTCATTATTATATAAATAAATTTTTTACGATTTTTCATCTATTTTATTAATTTATTTTCCTTATTTTTTTTAATTTCTTTTAACAAATATGCCTCTTATGGCTTGGCATGGCATGACCTAACTTGATCCCACCTGGGCTTATGCCATGGGCTATGCCAGGCCTAACATCTAAAGTATCCTAGAGGAAGCAAGCAGAGCCCAATTTACACCTATATGACACTCTATTGAAAGTTTGAAACTAATTTACACATCTATACTTTATTTGGTATAATTTTGCTGTTGTGGCCAGGTTACCTTGGAAAGTCAGATACTTGTCCTGAAGCTGATCAAATAGAAACAAACTGAAAGTGGCATTCACCTCCGAACCTGCCTGAAGCAAACTGCTGTCTGCCAATACCAAGTATAGGGAGATGTGATCACTTCCATTTCCGACCTTGTTCCCATCTGGATAGAGAGACAACTTCCTGTGACGTTCAGCAGATGATCAAAGATAAGGCGTTATGATTAAGCGTCCCGATCGAATAAACTAACAGCCAATATGCAAAGGTTTAAATGAAGGCAACAGTGATCGAGAGAATCCAACACTCACCATTTGTAGCCTCCCACTTCAAAAACGTCGGAGTCATATTTCTCAACTGAAGCCTTCGAAAGTAAAGAAAATGACCGAATCTTAAATATGTAGTGTGCTGGTGGAGCATCTCTAGCTGTACCATTTCCATTTCAGAAATGTTGTAAAGCTAGCTAATGGGTAAAACAAATAAATGCTTTATAGATTTAGGCCAAGTTCGAGAGTATTCGGAGAAAAATTACTTATTTTAAACAGGGGTATTATAAGTATTTTGAAAATGTAGTAGCGGGTTAAGATAAGCTGTAAAAGAAATAAACACTTATTGAATAAAGACTTAAAAATTATTTTGGGCTTATGAAATAAGTTTTTATTTTTAGGGTTCGTTTGCTTTTTGATAAATTACTTACTTCTGTGTTTTTATTTTAGGTATATTCAGGTAAATGCATTTATCTATATTCTTTTATTTCTCAAGTAAATAAGACAATGACCTTTCTAATCATAAAAATCTATTATTAAAAGGGACATTTTTATCCCATCCAAATGTTGATAATTTTCCCTCATGTGTGGGAAAGTTAATTATCCACTTGAGAGATGGACATATCCAAAAAAATAAACTTTCCCTAATCCCCAAATAAATCTGAAAAAAGAATATAGGTTAGCAACCTCCTCTCTTTCCTTCCAAAATCCAAAAAACAAGGGCCCCTCAAAATGCAAATAAGTGATTATTAATGTAATTCCGCCCAAAATAAATACTTATTCGAAGCACTTATTCTTAAGTACTTCCAAACTGTCTTAACAATATGATGTGTATATAAAAGAAATATATATATATATATATATATATATATATATATATATATATATATATAATGACATTAACAAATAAAATCAGACGAAAATTACTAAAAGAAAAGCATACAGTTTGCGACGTCCAAGTGAAGGGGGCGGTCCTTCTGAGGTGGAGAAGGATACACAATCGCCATCGATTGACTGAAATAAGTAGCTTAATTATTTGCTAGCTATATCACTGAGGCTTCCGAACCTTGGATCCACACATACAACGAGACTGCTCTTATGTTGTTACCAAGTTGCTTGCCATGTGTTCGAAGAAACCATCCAGTATAAAGCAAGAGATTGAGACACCTTGCCCGTAAGGCAGGCTACCTCGTGCATGTACATGTTGCATGGATCCAAGTAACTTTCAACATACAACCAAAGCAAAGCATCCAATTCAGTGTACTCTAGCGGTCGAAGTGCACGGCGAGCCAGCCGCAAGCAATGTTCGGATACCGTACTTTTACAAGCAAGAACTAAAGGAGCACTTTGGAAGAAGGGAGGATTCAGTCGGTTTCATGTAAAATTGCAAACAGCTTTTCTTTAATGGTTCAGCTATTTTTCCTCACCTCCATCTATGGCCTATTTTTTAAACTAATTCTAATTTCTAAGACTGCGTTTGATTTTGGTGTAAATTGTCATCAATGTAAAAGTATATTGGCGTAGTTAATCAGTGTACAAATACATTGATAAAATCGATGTAGTATTTATATCGATTATCGATGTAAAACTCAACTGTGTGTGAGGTTTACATCGATTCTATGTAAAATTTACATTTCAATTAAATGCATGAAAATACATAGACCTGTTCATGGGTTGGATAGCTCGACGGCCTGACCCGGCCACGGTTGGGCTTGGACATATTATTAGACCCATGGGCCTGGGCTCAGGGCCCTATTATCTAAGCCTGACCTGATTTCAGCCTGGGCTTGGGATTTCACAAAAAAACCTGGCCTGGCCCGGCCAGACAATATATAAAAATATTAATAATATATATTATTAAAAATGTAATTTTTCTAACCCTAGCCCAATTGTTCATTCAAACTCATCCCAGTTTTGTTTGAAGTTCGAAGACCTAATCCCCTTCACAACGGTGACCAACGGTAGTGCTTCTACAATCTAAACTCAAGCAACGATCTAGTGATGGGTGAGGCGACAACATCTCTCCGAGCTCTGTCACCGACTATCTCTTAGTAACATGACGGCGTCCCCATTTCCCCGAGCTATGCTCCAGTAGCGGCAAGCCAACAACCATTCCCCGTTTCTTCGAGCTCTGCTCCAAACAATCTCAAATTCCAACATTAGATCGACAACATCTATAATTCAACGGTGCGGGCTTTTATGAGGGATGGGCTCAGGTTCGGGCTCGGGCCTCAATATATTGCATTGATAACCAATGAAGGCCCGACCCGACCCATGTACATGTCTAAAAATACAGACCAAGAATAGAGTTTTACACTGGTCCGTATTTACCTTTAAAGCAAATGTGGACAAATATAAACCAGCGGTGGAGTTTTATGTCAATTTGCATTATACCGCAAAGAAACACAACCAAGGGTTGTGGTGGAATAAGGTCAATCAATGTATATTTTCACTCTTCGGTGTAGGGTATGCTGTCCTATTGTGTCTAGGCCGATCTTGGATAAAGAAAAACATTTTAGGTGGCATTAATTGGTTTCTAAGGCTGTGTTTGGAAACGATGCAAAAGAGTATAAATGAAGATATACACAATGCATTTTGATTCATACAAATGCAAAGTTGGGTTAGTTTTGCATTGACAAAATCACCTTACCCAACAACTTTTAGTTGTAATGAATGCAAATACAAATTCCGATAAAGTAAGATGCCTTTTCTAACAAAAGCCTACTTTGAATGCAAATTTACTTCTTTTTTATTGATGTAAAAATAACATCTCATGGATGTTCCATGTAAATATGGCAATTGAGAATGTCAGCCTCGGCCATGATTTTTGCATCGGAACTCTAGATTTAACCATGCATGGTTTTTTATGGACTTTAAAATTATTTATTGAATCAATAGTAACCATGATGAGCTTGTCCAATTTGAATGCAACCTAGTTATAACCAATTTGAATCAGATAGGCACAACGTTGTAAGCACGTTCAATGAACACTTGAAAATTTGTTGACACCTATCCCTTAAAATACCTTCACCCCACTCTTGAAAAAGATTAAAACCCACTTTTAACCGTTGTTAAAATACTTATCAAATTTATGAAGTATAATGAATCCTTGTTCTCTCTCTCTCTCTCACACACACACACATCTTCTTTAAAACCTCTGCTTTGACTCTTTAAACCATTCATTCTGTAAAGAACCATTGATGCTTCAACCTTAGAGCTTAAGTTATTAGGTGAGGTCCTTAAATAGTTTTTTTCCCTAACACCTCTTTCACATAAAGGCTTATTGCACTTGAAGCATTGACAATTTCAAACCCATCCATATGCCTTGTGCTAAATTTAATTAATCATAATGGCAATGTCAAGGATCAAACACTAGACCAACTATAACTACACTCTAATACCATGTCAATTAGGAATTGTTCAATATGTTTTTAATTATCTAACAAGCCTCCCAGCGTAAGAGTTATGAAACTAGAATCTACCATGGCAAGCTATATTGATAGATGGTCTTCTCAGTTTTTGTGTAGCTGGAAGATGGTAGCTTCTAAAAAAACATGGGCAATGGTTCTAGTTTTGTAATTCAAAATGACACTGGCTCTTTTTCTAAAAGTTAGTTACGTTGTGGCTCTTGTAAGGTGATATTGGCCGAATATGCTGAAACTTTTACCATTAAATCTTGTTGTTTTACTACTAAGGTGGTTGGTATTGGGAATATGTTAGTCCTAAGTGATTCTCTTACCTTGATTAAAGCTCTTGCCTCTCAATCTTTGACTATCAACCTACTGGTTGGCCTATTTTATCTGGAATTAATGCATATCTAATCTTGATGGAATTATTCTGAAGCTTTGATTTGTTAAAAGAGAGTTTATCTCACAAGCTCACTCCTTGCTTCAAGTTTGAACAACAAAATAATTAAGCAATAATAGAAACAAAATTGAATATGAATTAGCTGATAATACATCAACCGTGAGTTTGCTTTGTACTTATAGTAGTCTAAGACTTTGAGTCATACAATGAGTCAATATACAGAGTTTAGGATAAACATGAACACTGCCAAGATTATCTACAAGGATATAAGCTTATCAAGATGAATTCGGAATTCTTATCATAAATCAGATCTGGATACGTATGTTCTATCAGCCCCCCTAAGTTGAGTGTGGTAACATGAAGCTTCGACTGAAGAGTGGTGAACCGAGCAGAGGAGAGGGATTTAGTAAAAATGTCAGCAATTTTATCTGCTGAGGGAATACATCAAATGAATAATTTTTGCTAAGAGAGAGATCTTGAAGAAAATGAAAGTCAACCTCAATGTGCTTCGTTTGAGCGTGAAAAACAGGAGTAGAAGCTAAGTAAGTTGCACCAATATTGTCGCACCAGAGAACTAGAGGGGGAGAGGCATAGCCGAGATCTTTGAGAAGAGATTGTAGCTAGAGTAATTCGGTGACAGTATTGGCAAGAGAGCGAAACTCCGACTTAGTACTTAAACGAGCAACCGTTGGTTATTTCTTGGAGCTCTAGGAGATGAAGTTGGGGCCTAGATGAACGGCATAACCGCCAGTGGAGCACCTATCATTTGGGTAGCTGGCCCAGTTAGCATCAGTGTAGCCAGTGAACCGAAGAGATGGTAATGAGGAGAAACAAAAGACCATGAGTAATTGTAGACTTCAAGTACCATAGGATGCACTTAATGATAGACCAGTGTTCATCAATTGGTGAATATAGAAACTGGCTGACCTTATTCACTACAAAGGAAATGTCAGGGTGTGTAATGGTGACATACTGTAAGGCACCAACAATGCTCCTGTGTTCTAAAGGGTCAGACAAGGGAGTACTAGAGGTACGAGACAACTTTGAAGAAGCAACCATAGGAGAGGAGACCGGTTTAGCACCATCAAGCTTGGTACTAGTGAGCAGATCCAAGATGTATCGTTCCTAAGAAAGAACTAAGCAGTTGGCAGTAGAACATGCTTTGATCCCGAAAAAATTATGAAGGAACCCCAAATCTTTAAGTGGAAAGATTGAGGACAAAGATGAGAGAAGTTGATCAATAGGCGCCTTTGAGTTTCCTGTTACCAAGATATCATCCACGTAGGTAAGCATGTAGAGAGTCACTATGTCACGTGTGAAGATGAAAAGAGATGGATCAATAGACGAATTCCGAAAACCAAGACCAAGAAGAACAACAGTAAGTCGTGAATACCAGGCCCGAGGAGCTTGGCGTAAGCCATATAAAGCCTTTCAGAGACAACAAACATGGTGAGGACAAAATGGGTCTTCAAAACCCTTGGGTTGTTTAACATAGATGTCTTCATCAATAAAACCATGAAGAAAGCTATTGTTGATGTCTAGTTGCCAAATGGGCCAGGATTGAGAGACTACCAAGGCAAGGATAGTGAGTACAGTTACAGGTTTGATAATGGGACTGTAAGTGTCAAAGAAATCCAACCTGGGTATTTGATGAAAACCATGTGCAACCAAACGTGCTTTATAGTAGGCTAGAGTACCATCGGCCTTGGTTTTGACTTTGTATACCCATTTCATCCCGATGACATTCATGGTGGGCTCATAAGGTACCGGCTCCCAGGTGTCGTTAGTAATCAAAACATTGAACTCCTGTTGCATGGCATCTCTCCAATGAACAGATTTAGATGCTTCCATGAACATATGAGGTTCAGTCTTATCATTAGAGAGCAAAAAAAAGAAGAGTAGATGGGAGAGGATACCGAATTGCAGTAAGAGACCTCTGAGGAAGAGTACTATCCATGGATCTTGTTCGTATGGAGTGTGTACAAATAACTGGAGGTGGCACAACTAGTGCACGAGCAAGAACATCTTCATACTACGGTATCGTGCAGGAGGCAGAGATGATTCAACTAAGGAGGTGGCCATCATAACTGGTTCACAAGTGGAGGAAACCGAAGGAAGAGGTGAAGATGGTGCAGATTCCTGTTGTTGTGACGTCTTAGATATATAAACCCTTGGCTAGGTAGGTATGGATACATAGACCCCTAAGGATGGTGGTGATGCTAGTGATGAAGGTGTGGGAATCCCTAGAAATAGTCCTTCATCAAATACAACATGCTGAGCGACAAAGATTTTGCCAGTGGGAGAATGTAGGCATTTATAACCTTTGTGCATATTGTTGTACCCAATGAATATGCAGCGAGATGTGTGAAATGTGAGCTTGTTCTTGTTGTACGAGCGAAGTAATGGGTAACAAGCACAACCGAAGCAGTGGAGCATGGAGTAATCAGGACTTCTATGAAAGAGTTTTTCATAAGGCGACACACCATTGAGAGTGAGAGTTGGAAGTCGATTAATAAGTATACCGTAGTTTCTACTGCATCTATCCAGAAGGATAGGGGGAGATTCGAGCTGGCCAGTAGAGATAAAGTTGATTTGATGACATGTTTGTGCTTCCATTCAATTGAGCCATTTTGTTCATGTGTGTGAGGGCATGCAAGATGATGAATAATGCCCTGAGAGTCAAAATAGTTGGATAGTTTCCAATACTCACCTCCCCAATCAGATTGGAAGCAACAGATTTTGGCATTAAAGAGAACTTCAACATGTCTCTTAAATTTCAAAAAAATATATATATCAAAGGCTTTCGATTTTTGTGTCATAGGATACAACCAAGAGAATTTTGAGAAATCATCCATAAATAAAACATAATAAAAATGACCACTCTTACACTTAACCGATGTTGGACCTCATACATCAAAATAAATTAATTCTATGGGACTCTTTGACTGAAAAGAAGATGAAGATAAAGATAATCTATGACTCATTCCCATTTGACACGACTCACAAACTAATTGACTAGACTTATTAGAAGTGTATGGGAGACCATAGTGAGAGAGAACTTGTTGCACGATGTGAAACGTTGCATGCCTAAGACGTAAATGCCAACCATTAATGGATGTTCGTTCACCAACAAGAGCTTTTGGAGTTGAAGATATTGATGCCAAAGACGAGAAGCAATACAACCCATTTCTACTGACCCCTCGTAGAACTATTCTTCCCGAGTAATCCTTCACAAAGCAACAATCATGATGGAATTCAAAAAATACATCATTATCATGTGTAAAGTGACTGACACATAATAAATTATTGCAAATAGATGGAACATGGCAAATATCCTTTAATGTAAAAGCATGTTGATCAAATAAAAGAGAAGATGAACCAATGTGATGTATGCGCAAACCTTGCTCGTTACCGATTTTACCTTGATATGATCCTCCGTACTCAGATCGATTCTGTAAATTGTCCAATTCTGGTGTCATGTGATGAGTGACACCCGAGTCCAGATACCATGTTGGATCAAATGCAGGAGTATTGCCAAAATTGGAATTTCCAAATTGCATTGGAGGAGAGCTAACACCTCCATGAAAAGTTGTTGGTTCACTATAAAAATCATTATGAAAATTGAAAACATAGCGTGCACGACGACACTGGAGGGCACTATGGCCTACCTTGTTACAGATTTGACAAATAATGCCAGAATTCTTTCCTCCACGACCTCCTCCATTAAACTATTGTTGTTGATTAGGAAAATTATTCTGAAAAATATTCTAAAAGAATTGGGGATTGTATTGAGGATTGTACTGACCGTTGCCGCGTCCACGACCATGACCATGACTACCCCCATTATTAGGGTAAAATTGTTGTTGTTGTTGTTTATTATGCTGAGAATTGTTATTTCCTTTGCCTTTAACTCCAATAAAGTTAGCATTAGGAGATTCAGAGGATTGAGCCTGATCTTCAAGCCATGATTCATTATTAAGTAAAGAGCCAAGCACCTCTGAGATGGTGAGATCAACTGCATCTGGATGGTTGGTGAGAGCAGTCACTATTGACTCATACTCACTTCGCAAGCTAGAAAGGATATAGAGAACAAGTTCAGAGCTTGAAACTGGTTATGGGATGGTGTAGAGACTGTCCGCAATGGATTTAGCATGTTGGACGTAGGCTAAAATAAACAATGATCCCTTCTTGAGATTTTGGAGTTGCCTCTTCATTTGAAGTACTCTTGACCGAGAGTGGGTTGAGTAAATCTGAGTCAAGGCACACCAAACTTTTGTTGATGATGTTAGACCTACGATTTGTCCCATTACACTTTCGGTGAGATAGGAGATTAACCAGCTAAGAACAAGCTGATCAAGGTCCATCCACATCAAATTAGGTTTCGAATGCTCCCTGAACTAGTGGGATTGGGAAGTTCCGCTAGTGGTGGTTTCGTTTTGCCTTCGCGAATTCAACCAGGTGATGATGACGAAGAATAGGTAAGAATTGTGCCTTCCATAGTAAATAGTTGTTTGCTGTCAACTTGATTGGCAGGTAGTGCATCACGTTCTATATAGTTAGTACAGAACTCATCGGAGAACTAAATTCTCGGCCTTGTTCAAACTAGTCAACATGGCTCTGATACCAAGTTTGAACAACAAAATAATTAAGAAATAACATAAACAAAATTGAATATGAATTGGTTGATAATACATCAATCGTGAGTTTGCTTTGTATTTATAGCAGTCTAATTGAGTCATACAATGAGTCAATATAAAGAGTTTAGGATAAGCATGAACACTACCAAGATTATCTACAAGGATAAGCTTATAGAGATAATCTTATTAAGATGAAGTCGGAATTCTTATCATGATCCAGGATCAGATCTGGATACATATGTTCTATCACTTCAAAAGGTTCAGTTGGTTTAGTATCTTCTTGGTTATCTCCTCCAGTATGGTTGGTGGAGGCTGAGTATGCTTTATTAGGCTCTGGGTTTGATAAAGCCCCAGAGCCCCATAGTTTGCTTTTCATGTTTTCTTTGGTAGTGTTCCCTTACTTTTTTTTTTTCTGTTGTTTTTTTCTCTGTTTCCTATTTCTTGTGTTTGTATTTACAATCTTTCTTACCAAAAAAAACAAAGACAAATTCTGGCACCGGTCTTCTCTATAAGACTATAATAAGAAGGGAGTTTAATCTTACCACAAGCTATATATACATAGGGTTTACAGCACCGCTCGCTCAGAGAGGAAAAGCTATACATAGGGTTTAATTAAGCTTCACAACCCTTTAGCTGTATATTGGGAAATAAAAGATACAAATATAGAAATGGACGGCTAAAAAGGATGTGAGGACGATATGAGCAAAGTTTTGTGAGGACTAAATCTGTCTCATTGGTAATGAAGGGTGACGTGGCGTCGATACATGAGATAGACTCTTTCACGTGAGTTCAGATTGGCTCCCTTTTGAGTGCACCTACAATACACCTAAGTGTGCATTGGGAACACCTAACATACTCATGGAGGGATAGTTGTTCACAATACACGGTTGAAATGTATTAATATTATGCGGTGCTACCTGGGGAACCAATGCAAATTCCTTTCATGCACTTCGCCTGAGTATTATTCTTAAACAAACTCGGATTTAGTCCTCACAAAATCGCTCTCACAACCTTTTTATAGTTGTGCATTAGGAATATCTTTGCACTTGTATATTTTTATTTATGGAGAGATATTCCGTGCACTACTGTAAGGACCTGTGAGAATGTTGTGACTTGTGATGATGGTGCTGTGAGGAATAGGTGAACAACCCCCTTATATATAAAAGGTAGTATTTTCCAATTTATATGAAATATTTAGAAATGGACGATACCAATTACCATCGTAGGCCATGTTTGGGAGTGCTTAAAAATAAGTGCTCATTCAAAATAGGTGCTTATTTAGGCCGGGATGACACCATTAAGTGCTAGTTTAAAAAAAATGGCTTATTTTTTAGGCCCAAATTTCCAACTTTGTATAAGCACTTATTCATTTTTTTTTTCAAAATTATCCCTAGTCGATTTTTATAAAAGTACTTTCCTGAAAGTGCTTATTAAAGTGCTTTCATTAAAGTGCTTTCATAAAAACTTTCATAAATGTTCTTTTATTAAAATACTTTTATAAAAGCATTTTCAAAAAAGTGCAAAGTACATTTTTAAATGCTTTTATAAAATTTGAAAGAAAATGAAGGGCAAAATAATCACAAAACTTATTTAAGTGTTTATTGAAGAAAAAAACTACCAACAAATGCCCAATATAACATAAACACTTAAAAAAATAGGTGCCAAACACAAATAAATTATTTATTTATTCGAATAAGCACTTATTTTTTTAACATAAATAATCCCGTAGTATCATCTGTAGCATCCCCCTTCAAAGGTGTTGGAATCGTATTTCTGTGCTTTGTTGGACCTTCCCGTAAGCACAATTGCAATTGTTGGACCTTGCTGGAAACAAAATTATCACTAGGGCCAAACTGAGTAATGGGCCAATTTGGCCCAATTGGCCCATTGGATTGTGTACGCATTGTTCTTCTGTCTTCACGTCCACTGGTCTGTGAAGTTTCCATCGAGATTATAATCTGATATTGTACGATCCTTTGACGTGGGATCATATCATTGGTTGGTATGAGGAAAGACTCGTATAGTTGTTTGAGCTAAAGAGAACCTAGCGAGTAGCGACTGGGGCCGTGGGGCGTCCTTCCTAACCTCCAGAATTTGTTAAATTCCATTTCTCTCCAAAAGAAGAAAGGAGGAAGGAAAGAACTCAAAGAAGAACGCTCAATTTTTTGGTTTTTGACAGGCACCATCAAAATTATTTGACTGATCGAATTCAAAAGAGAAAAAAAAAAGAAAGAGAAAGAAACCAGAATCCTTTTTATCACTTCCGCAGTCATCTTTGAATTCAATTTCTCCCATAAAGCCTTGCATCTCAAGTTCGACAAACCCTAGAATCACCAGGTGATCTAACTTATATTGTTTTCGTTCTCTGAAACCCTAGATCTTCTTCATCTTCAGCCTCTGGTTTGGGATTTTGGTGTTGATTTGATTTCTTCGTGTTCCAGAGAGATGGATGATAGCTGTGCCGTCTGCGCTGAACACCTCGAATGGGTTGCGTACGGACCATGCGGCCACCGCGAGGTCTGCTCAACCTGCGTCGCTCGTCTACGTTTCATCTGCGACGATAACCGTTGCTGCATCTGCAAAACCGAGTCCAAAGTCGTCTTCGTCACGAAGGTTTGGGGGTTTGATCTTTATTTGTTTTCATGGCTGCGGATGCTTCTTTTTCGTCTTATTGGAGTTTAGGGGCTTATTGTGTCTGTAGTTGTTTCCTCTTATATATGAACTTTTGGTCCTTGACTATGTATCAAATTCCATGGTTGATTTCACGGTATATCATCAAGTCGTTTGATTTCATGTTGTTTGTGGGAATGAGTGTTCTTTGTTTATGCAGTTGTTTCTTTCGACGCTACGTTTGGATTAATGGTGTGATAGTTTCGATTTCGATATTATTGATTTTACATCAAATGTCGCTTAACGGTGATTGGAAAATTGAAGATTGTTCTAAAACAATAATCAGGGAGTTATTTATCAAAAAAAAAAAAACAATAATCAGGGAGTTATTTATCAAAAAAAGAAAAACAATAATCAGGGAGTTCTTAGCTTTATTTTGATCCTTTAACCTCACCACTCTTTGTGCTATTGTCTATTTGAGGACGGTTTTAACTGCTCCTTGGCAGGGTTGAGAGTAAGACTTGGTACTTTGCATGCCACTGCACATAGTTAAATTTCTTTAACTGCAAATGTTCATTCTTATTCTTAACGTTTTTTATACGTATTAGTGTTGTTAACGTTGTTGTTGTTGTTTAGATTACATAGTTTTTTGTTGGTTTCTTAGCACGTATGGCTCTTTGTTGGTTTTCTCAGGCTTTGGAAGACTATACAAGGCTGATAAATGACTTTTTAGTCTTCCCGTCCAATTCAACAGAGGGTCAAGTTGGGTCGTTCTGGTACCATGAGGACACACAAGCTTACTTTGATGATATAGACCACTATAAGATGATCAAAGCAATGTGTAGGCTTTCGTGTAGTGTCTGTGATAAGATGGAGAATCAAGGGAATGATGGCTCTAAACGAAGAGGGAAATTTAAGAGCATTGAGCAGTTGAAGGGTCATTTGTACCACCAGCATAGATTATTCATGTGTAATCTGTGTTTAGAAGGAAGGAAGGTAAGATCTGTTTACTTTCGAAAATGAAAAAGACCATTGGCTTATTTGTGCTTTTCTTTCTCTCACTCTGATTTTGAAAACATTATCTTGGATGCAAGAGCAATGAGTGTTTATTGTTTTTCTATCTTCAGTCATCTATTTATTGATCTTCTTTCCATTTCATATGCTAGAAAAGTGGAAAAACTTATTTGCTGCAAGATAAATGGCTAATTGGTTCATACTTCATACTATATTTCTTCCCTAGGATAGGACATTTTACTTGCGTCTATACCTCATGTTTTGCTTTTTTTCTATTGTAACATTAGGTCAATAATACTAAGTACTACAGGTTGTTTTAATAAAATTTCTTTTATTTTATCTTAAAATAATTCTTTTTTTTCTTTTTCTTGTGTTGGAGATTAATACAATAAGCTACATGGTTTAAGATAAGAATGCTAGACTTTGAGGTATTGCAAACTAAGAATGACTATATATATATATATAGTATTATTGTTTGAGAAATGGTGAAGATTTCATTAATGATCATGAAGAGCATGCTGTTGATGGAGAGGTTTCCTCAACAGCTACAAAGCAAGAAAGAAAAACTCCGAGATAAACAGAAACATAACTAAATCATCATCCCACAATATATTGCTCCATTGATTGTTAAATTGCCGGAATTGCACACCACGAAAAAAGGCTACTAACTGAAGCCCACTTGACAGAATTCTTTCAAACTTTTCACACAATTTTCAGCAGATAAAGATAGATCTTCAAACAGTCACCCAGTACTTTCTTTCCAGAGACACTGGCAGATCACCTGTGTAGTTAGATTCCAAAGAAAAAAATGCCCCTTTTACTGAAAGCCTTCAGACACCAAGAAGAAATCAGGGAAGCCAAGTCTGGAGGGGTTACTCAATTCATCCAAACAACTTTAGTGCATGAGACCTCATGGCCACTGAGAAAACACAGTGAATTAAGAGATGTTGAATCATGTCCTTTCTTCTCGGCACGTTAATGGTAGAAATCCTGCCTTTGATTGCGACCCACACAGAAAACACCACTTTGATTGCAAACTAAGTGACTTTTTGATGTAAACTTACATACTATATGCCATAAAATTGCATGTTATACCATCCAATGCATGAAAGCATGAATTACCTTGTTAACAATGCCTTCTAAGAGACAAGGTTCTGTTTTTTATGATTAAGGCATGCCAGCACCAGATGCTAGCATGTTCTCCTTCTGCACATATTTTTAGTAGATATTTGCATTGAATAGTCATCTATTCTTTTAGATCGAAGCTGAGTGCAACCCTTATTAACTCTGTTGTTGGTTGCTGTGAAATACATTTTTGTGCCTAAAAGACCAAACAAGGCTGTAAAGCCTGTAATAATGCTGAATGCATGGATAGCTATGATACTTGTATATGTAAAATGGTGTGCATTAACAAATTATACCATAAAAAGATCTGTACATGTTAAAATTTTAATTAAATTTGGCAAGGCATAAGTCTTGAACATGACATGTATCTGTAATCTGCATAAAATAGATACAAACACATGATATGATCATATTACATGGGATATCTGTACCTGTATTTGTATGTATTTTAGGAAATAGAGAATATTATCCCCATTTGTCATATACGGTCTGTAACTGTATCCATATATGGGCATCATAGATGGCTATAATAAGAAACCAAAATTTGTATTTGCACTTTAAATTTTGGAGCTTGCTCCCTTTTGCATTAGTTTTCTATTTTAAGGGAAGCTCTCCCTCAGTTTTTCCTTTATTAATACAATATCGTAATTCATAAAAAAACAGAAATGAATCATTTAATTTCAACTCAAGTAGAACACTGTGAGTTGTGATGTACAAGAAAACAATTGAAATTTTCTCCTCATATTCAATCAATAATATAATGAGGAATTGAATGAGGTAGTGGAGACTTATACAATTAAAACCTTAAAGCTTAACCTTGATGACAGCAGCTTGGGAAACCCGGGGCAATTGAGAGTGGGAGCGGATTTCAGAGATGAGAAGGGTAATGTAGTTGCTATGTATTCAGGGCTGATTGGGGCTGGGGACTCATTGAGGGCAGAAGTGATGGCTGTAGTGGGAGGGGATTCAAAGGTGTCAATAAGATGGTTCTAAGTTATAACTATGTTGAAGCTCTATGGACATTTAGAAATGAAGTGAAAGGCATTAAATGGCTGACAAGGTGTATGACAATAGAAGTATTGTGGGTGCAAAGATCAGCTAATCATTTGGCTGATACTTTAGCCAAGCAATGGACTATGAGGTATCAATGTTTTTAGGCTATCTTGTGATATAAATGAAAATGTGTGTGGAGAGGTTTAGGCCTCTTTAAAAACAGAATATAAATTTGTACATTAAGTTTACATATTAATGAAATTCCTGTTACTTGTGAAAAAAGGTAGGGTTTGACTATGATACCAGAAAAACTTATAGCCAATCAACTGGTCTCATAAAAGAGTTGACTAATCAGGTGGTATTCCTCGAAATTCATGGCTCGTGCTTTGATTAGTCAAAGTTCTTCCAGTACCATGTCTTTATGGTATCATGGATTTTCCCAAAAAAGAATATGTTATTCATTAAAAAAGGAGTTACCATAAAAATTTACATGCTCTTTATCAATAACCACATGATCAAATAAGGATAGTATTAATTATAAAAAGGAGAGAGAACCCTGTTGTTAGGTCTCACAAACAGGGGCTAGATGAAGTAATACAATAAAAACAGCAAAGTGCTGACCCAAGCCATAAATGGAAAGGAACAATTAAATGAAAATAAATGTATAACTATAAATTTGATGACTTAGCCTTCCTGATGTATACCTGGGCCTGGTACCCCTCAACCCCAAGTAAAAGTTGTCATTTGATGGAGAAAATAATTACATAATACAATATTCAATAATTAAATAAAAGTTGTTATTCAGTTTAGCCATTTCAGCTGTTATAAATGTCCCCAAAGGGCATATTTGGTAATGGATGAAGTTGCTAAACTTAGCAACTTATTTCTTTGCCTTTTAGTGTATAAAATAATTAAATAATAAAATGTTAAAAGGTGAGGCTGTTGATGAGGGGGGTGCCTTGTCACCTAGCCACCTAGGTGGGCAGCTAGGTGCTTACTAGGCAATGGATGTTTTTTTTAGACCATGAATCCTGGGGTAATTTCCTAGGTTCCATAGCAACCAGCAATCATCTTTTAATAGTAATTATCTATAATCTTCATAAAAAAAGTATAAACTTCATATTAAAACATAGAAAATGAACATATTCATGAGAAGAAAGAAAAGAAACTTAGAAACTGGGAGAAGAAGAAGAAATTGAGAATTAATTATTTGTCCCTAGAAGGAAGAATCATGTTAACCAAATCTACTTCGGCCAACTTATCTGTTTACTACTTAACAATGTTTAGAATACCAATTGGGGTAAGTAGAAGCATGGAGAGTTCATCAAAAAAAAAGTAGAAGCATGGAGAAGTCGATGAGGGATTTTTTTTTTTTTTGTGGGAGCAAGGGGAGGAAAAGAAGGATCTCAATGTAAGTTGGGAGGTGGTTTGTAGAAGTAAGAAATTCGAGGGTTAGGGCTTGGGAACATCCAAGAAAGGAACATGACACTATTGGGGAAATGGTTGTGGAGATTGCATGTGGATAGGGATAAGTTGTGTGCAAGATTGATAGTTTGCATTCTTGGTCTTGTAGTTGATGGTTGGTTGGGGTTTTGGAACTGTGGCTAGGCCACTAGGGCTACTAGAGTTTCTCCTTGGAAGTCCATTTGTGATATTCTACCTCTCCTACTATCAGTGTTTAAAAAAGTGCAAGGCACAAGGGCCAATTTGCGCTCAAGATGCAAGGCACAAGGCAAGGTGCGCACCTTTTTGAAGCAAGGCGCAAAAATTCAAAAAAAAAAGCTAAAAAATAAAAAATGTCAGAGAATGCAAAAAAGCCAAAAAAATAAAAAAAGTAAATAAAATATTAAAACATAATAATAAAAAAATATAAACTTAAATTTTAAAGTTAATGTTTAAAAAAACTATTATCTAAAATTGAAATACATAAACATGTAAAGAGTGTTCAAATGAAGATTTAAAAATAAAATCAAACATATAAAACATTTTCAAGCATGTAAACCCACAATCTCTTTTTCCCTCAATTGCATTACTTCAAGTAGCTAATGTGATGTAAAACATATTACATTCTTGATTCTACGAGCCGCCTTTGTGCCATGTCCCTTGAGGCAAGCCCAAAGTCCATGTTAGGTCAGGGTCAAATTCTTAGTTCTCACACAAAAAATATTGATTTTATAATTTTAATTGCTGTTTAAGAAGATATTTTATTAGGATGAATGAATGAGCAACATTAGCAAATAGGGGGTCCTCGGAGCTTTGGTGAGCAAGTGAAGGGAGCGAAATAAATAGTGTGATAAACCTATTACAAACATCGGAAAGGGTGTGTCTGGAAGTTGGTAAAAGGGATGGGAGAATTTGGACCATGTCACCCTCAGGTACCTTCACATGTGGCTCCTTTTTTTCAGCCCTCATTCAACCGAGTGAAATCCAGGGGTTTTCCTTTCCATTTGGGGAGATTTGGAGTAAACCTGTGCTGCTTAGGGCGGGTAGTTTGTGCTGGGAAATGTATTTGGAAAGAATTAATACTTGTGAGCTACTCCAAAGATAGAAGACCTAGTTGGTGCCTTTTTCCCCACCGGTGCTCCATCTGCAAGGTTAATGGTGCCTTTTCTTTGTTTGGGTGCAGGTGGAGCCCTCATGTACAAAACTTATTTGCCCCTACCTTCATAAGTTGGTCAAAGAAGAGGGGAAGACTGCTATGGAAGTAAATAAGGGCAGCAGTGTGTTGGACAATTTGGGAAGAGGAACTAGAGAATTTTTCTTGGAAAAGAAAGAAGCAGAGAAACTATCGTCGAAGCTATTACCATCAAGGTGGTTGGTTCACTGGGTTAAGTCATTGGATCTCTTTAAGGATATTCCTAGCAATGAGGTGGTTTATTGAAGGGGACTGAAAGATTGTTGTAAACTGGCTGAAGAAGGGGGAAGGAGAAATATGGAAGCTAAGGAATGAGCTCAGGTGCTTCAAGCAGATATCTAAAGACATGTTGATTCAAATTAGATGGGTTTGGAGATAAGCTAACAGCATGGCTGATGGACTAGCTAAACAAGGGGTTCAAAGACAACCTATGTTCTTGGCTGGTTTGTAATTAGTGTTTTTTTTTTTTCCTTTTGGGCTTCTTTTTCAAAATGAGGTGATGAGAAAGTCGAGAGAGGTTGCTGCTTCTGTCTCCCATATGGAAGTGGTTAGGCCTGTTTGGTCCCCACCCTCTAGAGGTCTTATTAATCTCAACTTTGATGATAGTAGTGAAGGAAATTTGGGTCCGTCTTCCATAGGAGGAGTTTTCAGGGATGGGGAGGGGAATGCCATTGCATTATACTCGGGTCCAATTGGAATTGGGGACTCATTATGGGCTGAAATTAAGGCTGTTATAGAAGGGATTCAAAAGGGTAAAGGGCTGAATATCAGCAAGTTGTTAATTGAAGGTGAATAGGTGATTAGAAGCTTAAGCTGAATCCAAAAAGAGGACAAGGCTGGATGGTGGTGCTATATATATGAAAAGAGGAAAGCAATCAAACTGCTACAAGGGATAGAGGTGATTTGGAATTGGGTCAGAAGAGACGCAAATGCCTTTGCTGATACACTTGCTAAACAAGGGGTGACAAGGAATATTGTACTGAATTTCTTCTTAATTAATGGAACTGATTATGCTATTGATCCAAAAAAAAAAGAAAAAGAAATCGAGGGTTCAAGATAGCATACACCAACATGTGTGTTGACCGAATCCTAACAAATAAGAAAATAATAAAAAGAAACTAGTATATAAACCTATAAAAAGAGTAATTTAGTTTAACAATACTTGTAAAAAAAGGTTTAACAATGTCTGTTTTATTATTATATATTAAAAAGAATATAAAATAATTTCTTGGTACCATGTGTTGAATAGCTAGAGGCTCAAGTGAGGCACCCTCCATGGATGCCTTTAGGGATGTTATTGGATTGGATTCAGATTTAATCCACATCCAACTTATTGTGCTTAAAATGACAAAGAAAAAGTAAAAAAAAAAGCTGCTTACTTTTACCTTATATATGTATAATAAATTATATAATATAAATATTAAATTTAACAGCTGTAAACTTATTATTATTGTATATAATAGCTATATATATACACATAGTTATACTACATATATAATTAAATGATAATAGTTAATCAGATATGATTTTAATAGGATCAAATGGAGTTAACTCCGCATCTGATCCAATTATTAATTGAATGTCAGTTCTAACATCTAAATCTGGGATAACCAAATGGGTTAATTACTTATATATACCCTGAACTTTTAAAAACAGCTTATATGTACCTTATTAACCTTTTCAAGGTTAAGTATAACAGATAAAATTGGACAAAAATACCATTAAGTGTTCATTAAAATTTCAAAATATGTCATTTTCTTCATTAAATCTTCAAAATATACCATCCCTCTCAAAGTTTAGGATTTCACCACGGAGGCAAAAGAACAGAGGAACATAGGAAGAATATGTAGAAGAAGAAACAATGCCTCTGGTTCGGCGCCAAGTGAGGAATGACCGCACAAGTATGGTTTGGGCACTCTAGAGCTCTACAAGGGTGCAAACAAGAACGATCCAAAGACTATTCTTGATGCGGTAGCAGTTTCAGGACTTGTTGGGATCTTAAGACAACTGGTGAACCGAATTTCACCATTCAACATGTTCTCAACAAGCTCATGCACACACACGAGAGAATACCATAGATGAGAAATGACCAATATTCTCTGTAACTCATGTCTAAATTAAGGTAACAACTAGCAACGGTCAATAGAAATGGAGGATTTCAACTCTCAGCAAAGCAAATGGAGCTAAGCAATTTATGAATCTTAATTGTTTTCAATCGTAGGAAACTTGGAAAAGTCATTGAATTCTTGCAAATCTCGAGTTTTCCTCTTTGGAATTTTAACTTTTGCTGTTGTGTCAGATGCTCTGTATGGCTTCCGTTATCTGTGAAGCAAAACTGGAACTTTAGTTTAGCTTCAACCCTCAAATTCATCTGCAGCTTAAATTCTTTAGTGATCAGAGAGAAAGAGAGAGAGAGTTAACGGTGCATTAATGGTGGTCCTATAGACTTTTGGAGTTCATTGACAGCCCCTTGGCACCTTGTCACATAGGTTTTATGTGACAGCTATGTCTGCCCAAATTCAGTTTAAGCCATTAAGGAGCCTACAACCTCTAAAAACTTATTCATCAAGAGACAAAGCAGTAAAACTATGTGTGGGTAGGATACTAGCCTACAAAAAAGGGTTGCCTCGCACATTTATGATGTACAATATTCTTTTGAAGTTCTAATAAAATCTTGATTGTTCATGGAAAAAACATGACAAATCTATAAACTTTTCAGTTTGACCACTTCAGCTGTTATCAAACCACTCCTAAGCTTCAGTTCAGCCCTATTCTTTTCAGCTATTTTTCTGATTCTGGGTTTTACATATTACCTGCTTAGTGTTGGAGTTCTGTTTTATTTTCAAGGGCTTAGGGCCCACTATGCCCTAAGACGAATTCCTCCCTTTTAATATTTCAACATTTTTTTGTTGGCTTAATGAGCATAATGATGTTACTGACGTTAGTTGAGATTTTGAACCAGATATTTATTTGTGAACAAAAGCTATATACTAGAGCACAGTTAAATCAACATACAAACACAGGTGATTCAGAGGTGGATGGTAGTGAGAGTGAAAGAGGTGGCTTCATGGGTCATCCTATGTGTGAATTCTGCAGAACCCCATTTTATGGGGATAATGAGCTCTACTCACATATGTCTACTGAACATTATACCTGTCATATATGCCAAAGGTAGACTCTGTTTTCTATTATTATGACATAATGTTGGTGGTCTTGCAATTCAAAATAACCAAACCATGCATTGGACCATTATATTCTGTTCAATGCAGGCAGCATCCAGGACAATATGAATACTACAAAGATTATGATGACTTGGAGGTGAGATCTCATAACTTGTAATACATTACACTTTCTGATTTCCATGCTTTCTTAGGATTTTGTCTATGTTAAGTTTCTCTTTTACAGATCCATTTCCGCCGAGAGCATTTCCTATGTGAGGATGAGGCCTGCCTTGCTAAAAAATTCATTGTTTTTGCGTCCGAATCCGATTTGAAGGTGACTTTATTATGTGAACCTGTACTTAGCAAATGTGTTCTTTACTGTGACATTTTTCTGATTCACATCATGGATTTCTTGAATGCTGTTTTATATCTGACTTCTAGCTCTTTCATTTGCTACTCCCCTCTACATGTTCCAGTATTTCTGACTATATATCCTTCATGTTATTTTAGAGGCATGATGCTATTGAACATGGGGGACACATGTCTCGTTCTCAGCGGAATGCTGCACTTAGGGTATGTGAAATATCTTTCTAATCCCTCCCTGTGGTATGCTGTTCTTATCTTTGTGCAATATCGTTCTGTCTAAGATTTCCTTTATTTGGTAAGGACCAAGGAGGTAGATGATGACCATTTTTCTTGCATAAAAGAAAGTTCTGTTTGGTTGTGCATCTCATGGTTCTATACATGTTTATTGTTGTGATTATTTCATGATATTTGTTCCTTTTGTGTACCAGATACCGATTAGTTTTCGATACCGGCGAAACAATGAACAAGAGTTTCGCCGTGGAAGGGGAAGGGGACGAGGGCGTGGACGAGGATTTCGTCTTGATTCCTCAGAAGATCAACTCTCACTGGCCATTCAAGCCAGTTTTGAAACGGCCAATGCAGAAATGTCAGCCCATGATCCATCCTCCAGTGGGCAAGATATTTCTGATCGTAGAGAGAGGATTGAAATGGATGCCATTGTTGAGCCATTTGAATCAATAACTACAATTGAATCTGAGCCATCTTCAAGATACCTCCAGGCACTTGGCCAAAGCTCTAGGAACACAGCTCTGGAAGAATCCTCCTTTCCTCCTCTTTCCACAGCACCAGGAAGTAGTCACCAGACACTAGGACAGACCTCTAGGAATGCAGCTATGGAAGAATCCTCCTTTCCTCCACTTTCTGTGGCACCAGGAAGTAGTCAGCAGAAAGTTAGACATGAATCAGAAGGATTAGCCAACACCACAATGGCTGCACGCCTCCGTCGCCGTAGTAATGGAACTGTGACTGTTCTCAATTCACCTCAAGTTCGGCCACCGACTAGTCGTGGTCCTGCAACATCATCTAATAGTTATGTGCAATCTAGATCTACAAATTATGTAGTTGCATCATCTTCTGGTTCTACCAGTTCTACCCAGAATAAGCAGGCGATGGCTAATGGGACAACGGTACCTAGTTACGCAAGCTTTGCTCAGTCCAGGCCGGCAACGGTTCACGGACTTGCTTCAACTAGTTCTGCTAGTTCTTCATGGAACTCAAGTAGTGCAAGTAGGGTCAGCCATTCTTCTTCATCCCCTAATCTTGTGGGGACAGCATCTCTGGACTCTTCTATGTCTGATTTTCCTCCTGTTTCTGCAACACAGAAGCCCAAGCTTACTTCAAATTCCCAGTCCTTACCTAATGTGGAAGATGTTCATACTGCAAACAAGACTTTGGTTGAAAGGATCCGTTCTGCTTTAGAGTTTGACGAGAACAAGTATGCTGCTTTTAAAGAGATATCTGCAGAGTATCGTCAAGGTGTAATTGGCACAGGTGAATATCTGTCTTACACTGAGCAGTTTGGCCTGTCACATCTTGTTCCTGAGCTAGCAAGACTCTGCCCTGATGCCCAGAAGCAGAAAGAGTTGCTTGACACTTACAATGCCAATTTGTTGAGTTCTATAGGGGAGAATGCTCGAGGCAAAAGCAGAACTCGTTCTAAAGATTGTAATGGAGCCGGTAAAGGTAAAGGGAAATGCAAGGATGATGCTGATATTAGCCCGAAAGAAACCTTGGCAGATAGTATCATTAGCACTGTTAGGAAGCTTCAGCTAAATTCTAAGCCTTCAGAAGAACAGGTGGAGGTATTGACAAAGGATGGGTATCGAGCTTCAAAAGGAAAATCAAAGGTATCAGTTGATAATCAGGTAGGGTTGAGTTCTGCCAATTGGCAGCCTTCTGATTCAAGAGGCCAGAATGGTTATCAATCAGCTCCTGGTACCAACCAAAACTTGGGGGGTGGAGGAGGCAATAAGCAACGGAAGAAAACTTCAAAATTCCATAGGGTCCGTCTAGGTGATGGCTCAGTAGCATCAATTTTGGGCCTTAGAAATCCTGATCCCGGACCTGACCAGGAGGAAGAAACAACAGAAGATGGGAAGAACCCTTTGGAAGGGATGCCAGTTCGTGGTGTATGGCGGAAGGGTGGAGGTCAGAGACTGGTAGCAATGACTCAGAGAGACCCAACAAAGTGACAATTTTGTCCGCGGATCTGTTGGATGGTGCTAGTTTTTTGGGTAGCTGCAATCCATAGAATTGATATATAGTGGAGCTAATTTCTTTTTGGCCCCATGAACATGTTTATATTTTGGGATTAGTTCCCATGCAACCGGCCACCGGGTTTACTAGTATAATTTGATGGGTATAGACGTATAGTCGTATCACTGGAGAAAAAAATGTAAATTTGAGGTTTTCAACTTTTGGGCTGTATTTGCATGAATTCGATTTGTCTGGTTTTGGATTTTGTTTTAATGGATATCTGCACTTGGAGTCAGGCGTACGTGTAGAAGTGCCTGACAAATTCTGTTCTTGGTTATTGGTTAATGGTTATACATTGTTTTGGGCGGAAAGTCGGAAACTACTGTTATATACAATAGAAAATCGTTTGCCTTTCTCATTTTTTCAGGTAAATGCTTGTGTCATTGTGTGATCATTTATCCATTTATCCTTGCTGTGTGCTGCGTGGCCTTGCTAATGTATTACTACATGCGATTTGACATGTGCATTTTCAATTTGGGTATTTACACAAGGTTCAAAGCATCCGGTATCGGGGTACCGTATCTAGACCCACGGGTGCAAGTCGGGCGGCTGGGCTGGGTTTTTGTTTAATCCAGGTCCTATCCTAAGAATTCTGTCATATTTCAAAGGTCAATCCCAAATTATTCAACTTGGCCCAGCCTGTACCGAAATTCTTTGATATAAACGTATATTTATATGTATGCATGAATGCGTATACGCATGGTTTACCAAAAAAAGCATGCATATATGTATATAGTCTGGTTGGGCTTGGCTCTGGTTCGAATTATCTAAAGGTTAGGCCTAGTCCTAGCTTGAGCACCAAAAACCCAAACCCTGCCAATGAAAATTTGTGGGCTATGTTGGTTTGAGCTTGGGTTGGGCATCCCAAGTTGCATCTCCATCTAGACCTATGCTATGCATGGGCTGGGCCTTACCAATTTTAATCAAAAGGATAATGTTGGGCCTGGTTTGAGCAATCTAAAGGTTAGGCCTGGACCCTGGCCAGAAAATTAAAAAAAAAAAAAAAAAAAGAAAAACTTTTGGACCCATGCCTACTCTGAGAATAAAAAAAAAAACCAGTTCTAGCTTGTGTAAAATTGCGGTCTAGGTTGGTCCGGGCTTGAGTTGGGCCTACCCAATTTACACCCCTATCTAGATCTATGCATGGATTGGGTTAGGGCTGGGCTTTACCCGTTAGCCTAAGCCTGGTTTGATCATCAAGCCTATTCTTCGACTTGAGCTCAATTCTAATATAAAGCCCAAAGTGCGATATGCATTATGCAATCAATATCTTTGTTCTATCTTCTATTTCATATACTTTAACTTATTCCAATCCAATCACATTTTGCACATCAACACATTTTGTTCTAATCGTGTCGATAAGCTTGTGTATAGATTTGTATCACAACATGCTTTGGATGCATATAAATACATTGGGCAAATTCTTACAAATACATCTATAACAATAAATCTAAAGTTGAAATAACTATTAATTAGATAAAAACACATAAAAATGCAAACTTTGATAGTTTATATGAAGAGATATATTACAATCAATAATAACGGGAGTTTAGAATACATACAAATCATATAATAACTTCATTAAATATACATCAAACAATGTTTGAGCCTCCAATATATATACACTAAAATACCTCATCTCTAAGATTTGAATTAGAGAAGGAGCAATGGTAAATATGTAATTTTCTTTTCTCATTTAATGCTTATTACTAAAAAGACACAAAACTGCATTCTTTTTGTTAATGATTAAACAAATCAATGGCAAAAATGTTATTTAGCAATCCCATTTAATGCTTGTTAAATGGTAATGGTTGAAACCATGGTAATTGCTGAAACCTCCCTTGAAGTTTTGACCATTGTCCAAACCTCCCCTAAAGTTTGATAATTGCAATCACCTCCCCTAAATTTCTTGACACAGTTGCAAGTAGGCCCCCTTTATAAAATCCTCTAATAAGAGGCATGCCAATGTCTAAAATACCTATGTAATTATTATTAAGGCTGGTTTATACATAAAAAACAATATAAATGTTATGAACAACAAAAAAAGAGTTTAAAGTTGCAATTTTACCTTTGAATAATTGATATGAAGGGCAAATTTGGAAAATAAATCAATTCCGAAGAAAAGATTAGAAGGGATTAGGGTAGTAATTGATATGAAGAAAAAATTTAGAAAATAAACATTTTGGTCAAAAGTAACTACATGGGTATTTTGGATATTTTTGTGCTTTTTGTTAGAAGATTCTAATAGAGGGTCTATTTGCAATTGTGTCAAAAAGTTTATGGGAGGTGATTGCATTTACCAAACTTTAGGAGGGGCATTCAGCAATGATCAACAATTTTACAAGAGGTTTTAGCAATTTTCTCTTTCATTTATTTAAATTAAAAAAAAAAAACCTTAAAATACATCTTATGTTCTTAATAGCCAATGTTGGGCCACATTAACCATCATGAAGAGATTTTCAACTTGCAAATGGACGATCAATTTATTCTTTAAACTATCTATTGTTTTTCTAAATATTTTTACCTTGTCTTCATTGGTCCAATTCTTGATCATTATGGTAGCATATGATTTTCTCTTCTTTATTCCCATTATATGGTGGGTTAATTTTTCATTTCCATTATCTTAAAGCCCACATCATTGGATGACAAGATATCTGATTAAGTGATAGTTTTTATAGTAGTTAATTGTAAGGTTTTCAACAGTTGAAGGTACCTTAGGGATGAGCATTATTCGGTTAAAACTGAATTATTGAACCGAAAATTTTGGTTTCAGCTTTTTCAGTTTTTGGGTAATTCGGTTTGGTTGATTCAGTTTTTAGTAATTTCGGTTTTGGTTTTCAGATTTAGAAATTTGGTTAACCAAAAAAACCAAATTAATTAAAATTCATTATACAATATATAATATATAATTTATAATTTATAATATATACTATTTAATATATTAATTAAATTCAGTTTTTAACCGAAATAACCGAAAACCAAACCAAAAATTTCGGTTCAGTTTTTTCAGTTTTTTGTAATTCGGTTTCGGTTTTCAATTTTTTAATTCGGTTTTTAAAAATTTGGTTTATTCAGTTCTGTTTTTAACCGAATAAACCGAATGCTCACCCCTAGTTGAAGGGGATAAAGTTGGATTTATCATATAGAAGTTAATTCCTGCAAATGAGAATTCAAATGAAATTTTGACAAAGGTAACTAATAAAAAATATTAATTTTATTAATGAACCATAATAAATGAGAATAATAAGAATTGTATTAGTGATAAATAAGAATAATAAGAATTTTATTAATTCTCATTACCTTTGCAAGAATTTTATTTGGACATATCCTTATATAAATGAACCATAATAAATGTGATAAATAAAAATAATTTTATAGATGTAGAAATATATAAAAAATTGCAAAAAAATGGAAATATATTATATATTATCATCATCACAAAATTTGTCATGTGTATACAAATACTAGTACTATTAAAAGTGTGAGTAATATTGTAAAACTTTTCTTTGACTAAAATATCCCAACTTTTAAATTTAGTCCTCTAATTATAAGGATAGAAATATAATTTGAATGGAAATGATTTGGTTTGTCGCTCAAGTTCATGGGTGAAGGAGGAATTGAAATTCACTATAGAAAACAACAATGGAAATTACAAAGTTCTATAAACACTCTCTCACAGAAACCCTAAACCCCAATACACCTAATCTATCATGTTCACTTCTTTTCCAAGCCAAAATATACAAGGAAAGGAAAACCTCCAAACAATACAACGTACACATCTGATTTGGACCCATAAGTTGAAAATGGATAGGATTCATACTATTGTGAAGGTTTTATCCCTACACCTACGACACAAGCCCTATACTTCCACCATAAATTACTATAAAATTTTGTCTTCAGGTTTTTGTTTTTTCAACTTAATTCCAGGTAGGTCATTAGGCAAGTTGAATTAAAGAATTCAAGGCACAAAATGCATCAATGCTGCTAACCTACTATAACCTAAGGATTCCTTGTTTATGTTTGGACCTCCAACATAAAAACATTGGTGGATGCTGAGAATTTATAGTTGTCCCTAATTGAAGATTCAAGGTGTCATTAAAAGAATGATAACAACAAATGTAGGTTGTGTTTGATACCATTACCACTTCTACTTTGCAATGTTTTAAGTTAAATACAATTTTTTAACAAATTGTCTAATCACATCACACCAGATAACCAATTCCACTAAAAAAATATGGGCATTGGATTTGGTGTTACCACTTATAGTAAAAACATCAATGGTACCAAATGTTGTAATTTGTATTGATAACTCAAATCATTTTATGGTAGAAAAAAATATATTCTCATAAAATTTATATTAACCAACTTAAAATGTTAAAAGTAAAAGTGGCAATGGTACCAAACATAACCGTATAGTCTACATTCTGATATTGGCCATTGTCCTCTCCAAAGAATATTTACAGCATCTTTGAGTGCTACCTGCAATGAAATATTTTCTGTTGTTTTTCTTTGTCCTATTGCTCTATGTGGAAAGAATATAAATACAAATATGTACAATACGAATACATACAAAATACAAGACTTTGCACTCTATATCTATATATTTGTATTTGTACTTCTTCCAGACCAAGGTTTTTAAAACCAAACTAGACAACGAACCATTCAGGGGTCCAGTTCACAGGTTGAATGGTTCAACCATTAAAACCGAACAAATGGCCTATTTTAACAAAAAATTTAAAGAAAAACGGCCCAAAACCATTGGACAATTCAATTACCCGGGTCAACAGTTTGTTGACCAAATCAACGGTTTTTTACCAAAAGCCGATTCTGGGGTAAAGTGGAACCAGTTAGGTGATCGGTTCCCAATTTTTCCGGCCGGTCCGGTCTGGTTTTGAAAACATTGTTCCAAACTGAGCTGAAGTGAAAATTAATCCATTTTAGATCAAAATGTCGTGGGTGACGGGGATTTGAAGTCATGACAAAAATAGAATGAAATCATTTGAGCAACATTGGAATATACTTGCTGACTTGTTATCTTGTCAAGTTTTAAGCATTATCACATCTAAAATTTCATATCATAAATGCTAGTTTATACAGATCTTGATTCATTTACAGGAATGACTTTACAGCAACATCTATGTCCCGATTTTACATTCACGGAACATATCGCTGAACTAACCAAAAGTTTTCTCGCTGCTGTAGCACATGTATAGAAACCCATCCTCATCCTTAAAAGATTCATAGACAGAGTCCATGAGATTGGCTGTCGATAATGAGCAAAAAGGACACGTTAGCAGATTCCTCCATGATTAAACAAAGATGTGCAGCAAGAGTAGCTTTTCAAAACATGAGATGCTTGTGTGCTAATAGTATGTTAACTATACCTGTCTGAGGTAAGGTATTTTTCACAAATACAAAGAGAGCTTTTCCAGGAGGCAGATGCAGCCTGATGCTCAATATGTGGATAAACTGTCCAATGGACATGTCTCGGGGAACCAGGTATCTGTAGTAGGAATAAAAAGGAACATAAATAAAAATATGTTCAAATTAATTGGTCACTTTCTACAAAAAAAAAAACAAAATAAAAATAAAAATAATTGGAAATAATGAAATAAAATCTAATGAAGCCAGTGCAACTGAAGATCTATCAGCCATAAAGACTGCCCTATGTTCACTTAAGAGAAACAAAATCAAATATTTGGTTTCTTTCTACAAAAATAAAAATTTAACTGGAAACAGAGAAACAAAATCAACTGAAGCCAGTGCGACTGAAAATCTATCCATCATAGAGACTGTCATATCTTCACTTTAGAAAATACAATGGAATAACATACCTGGGGGAGGGGAGCAGGTAGGATTTTCCATCCGTCTATTGAAGTGTCAACACAAAAAGGGATACACATCAACTTGTACCAGAGCAAAAATCACTTACCAATTTTGCCTCAATTTGTACTATAAATGACCAAGTAAAGCAAATATTTCTCTTTATAATTTGAAGGTTCTTACAAGTAATGTTCAATGAATTCTACCAGCGTTTTGGATTGCTTATCGAGAAGTTCATTTTTCTTTCTTTCACCAATCAAGCATGTGGAAGAAGTAGGCAGATCTATAGATAAGTTAATTTTTAATCCTTCAAGAAGACCTGCCTCTCTGTTTCACCAACCGATCCACTATGAACTCCATCTACTGGAGGATGGTCAAAATTCTTGAAAGCTAATGTCAAAGAAAATGCCAAGCATTCATTGCTTGCAAATCAATGTACACGGAAAATATTTTGTTCCAAAAGTCCATATGTACCAAAGTCACACCAGGACATCTCTTCTTGATGATAACTGAACAAGCACATATTCCATTCCAAAAATTTCATCTCTTCAAACATCTTCAAGAATATGAATGGAGTAAGCACAAGAATCATGAGCTTTTTGTTTTGCGGATTCTGCAAACAGGTTTCCAGTAAGATACATCCATACTAGTCCCCACAAATATTTCCTCAAATGCAAGTAATACCAGATTGCACAAGGTGCAACTTCCTGGTTGGTAAGGTCTCCTGCTGGTTGTAGCAGAGACTTGGGATTGAACCCCACCTGCATCAGGGTTGGGGGGGTTATGGGTCTTGGGGATGGGTACCCCCTGTGTGTAGCCCCTCGGAGTAAAAAAAAAAAGTAATACCAAATCTATGTGAAGGGAGACTGAAACACCAAGAACCCAATTACCTTTCTGGAGTTCTCATCTCTTTAGGCAATATACTTCAAGAAATCTGTTTATTGGTTTATTTTGATAAGCAAATCAAGATTTACCTCATCCCACACCACAAAATCTACATCGTCATGGATGCCATCTGTTGCTGGGAAAAGTTCATTTCTTGCTTTTAAACAGTCTAATGCAACTCCTGACATGCTTGGGAGTCATTAAGCACTCTACCTGATGATTCCAGAGTTTTACCTTTCTCAATGTTCATGTGCACCAAAAATTTAAGCACATTCCACCTTGGTCATTCATTTTACTGACTCTACTCTCCATGCAGGTCCAAAACATTGGCTAGATCAAAGCGTATTTCCTAATTGAGAACCATGTGCATTGCCACACAAAGTGATAACATGTGGAGGCAGTTGTTTCATACTTGTTGATGTTATCCATCTTAACCATTCAATTTATGAATTTGACTTCTCCATTGAAGTTTAGTAAGTTTAGGGTCACCTGAAGTATGTCCTTGATGTTTACAGAAACTGAAAACTGCTTCTAATTTGACTAACATAATGATACTAATGAAGTATTTGTTTATAATCAAATCTCTACAGATGATTTGATTAGAGGCTGGAATATTTTAGCAAGATCGTCTACTTCATCACCTACCATACAAGCAGTTTGGTCCCCTCCTTTGCAGTGTCATGTCAAACTGAACTTTGATGGCAGCTCTATTGGGAACCCCGGACCTTCTGGAATAGGGGGTGTGTTTAGAGATGCAGAAGGAAAAATCCTATCTCTGTATTCTGGCCCAATAGGTGTGGGGGACTCGCTTAGAGCTGAAGTTTTGGCTCTCCTCCAGGGGCTCAGATGGGCCAAGAAATTGGGTTTCCAACAGTTGGAAGTGGAGGGGGATTCAAAATTAGTAGTAGGATGACTGCAATCAAACAGTTTGGGAACGTGGTCCCTTAGACAACAGGTAAGGGAATTATTGAGCCTCACAAGGGAGCTGGATGCAAAAGTGTATTGGTCTAGGAGGTCAGCAAATTCTTTAGCTGACTACCTAGCAAAACAGGGGGTGAATCGGGAGTTTTTGTTTTGTGCAGTGTTGTAAGATTTTTGTTATTCAGGGGTCACCTTTTACTTTGGAAGGTGACAGTTGTTTCTTATGGTTTTATCTAATGAAAGTTACCGTTTCCTATATATATATATATATATATATATATATATATATATATGATCCTTTGGTGAACCATATTATAGTTGATTTTTTTTACTAATACCTAAATGAAGAACATTTTTCAATAGTCAAAAGGTGATGATCAATTGCTCTGCAACCCCAGCTTATGTATTAACCTTGTTGATGGTTTTATGTGTCTTCAGACTCTTCACCAACATCTAGACCATTAACTAACATTCATTATATCAATATATAAATTAAAATTTCCTTGATGTTTACAGAAACTTAAAACTGCTTGTAATTTGACTAATATAATGATACTAAATTTGCATTTTTTTCTTACCTATTAACATCATCCGGTGGTGAACCATTTGGCAGAAAGCATAGTTGATTTTTTTTTTTCACTCATGGCTAAATGAATTTTCAATAATCAAAGGTGATGTTCACTTGCTCTTGCAACCCCAGCTTCTGTAAACCTTGTTGGTGGATTTGTGTCTTCACCAACATCTTGACCATTAACTAACATTCATTAGATCAATATATAGACTAAGGTTTCCTTGACAACTCTGTCTTTTCCAAGCCAAGATAAACATCCCAGTTGGTTACCTTACCTATTCCTTTCTAGAGGTCTGGAGTATACTGATATACGTTACAGAAACCAAATATCATTACAATATAGAGATAATTCATGAAAGCTTCGATTTGACATGTTTATTTCTAATAAAAAATGGCCATATATTCCATCAAGCCTTTAGATGAATATGCTTCTTAAAATACAGTGATCTAGATATATGGAGTAACAAGGTTTTTTTAACTAGTTTATTTGCATTTTATTGATCCTTTACATTTTAACCTGTTCTAGTTAAAAATGGGTATATGTTCACAGTTTTAAATCCTACCTTTTGGGATCATCAACCATATCTTTGTGACTTTGTCCTTTTCTAACCAGTTAACCACCACAACAGCACAACCATTTCCACTATGATACAATTGTTTATAGTACCATTCAAATTCCAACAGCTTCAAATATAATCTAAGACTCCCTGTTCTCCACTTAATAAAATCAAGTAAAAGAAAGAGAAAGCTTTGAAAGAATATTGTAACAAAAGAATTTGGTGGGATTCTGTCGAATTTTTACACTCAGTACCATATTTTTAATATTTACCAACCAGAACATGTCCTACAATAGAAGTTTGTGGTTAGAAAGGAGCATTCCTTGATGTAATCTATTAGAAAATTTGTAAGCTCTCTGGCTCCTTTGATGGAGCAAAGTTGATACTTATATAATTTCTAATATGCAAATACAATATCACCAAGAAAACAAGACTATGTTAGAAACTAAATTTTAAGACTCCAGAGATTTAGAAAAAAATTCAAAGATATACCCCCTCTCTTTCTTTGAGGAAGACAATATAAGTTGAATCAGAAGATTGTACAAAAAAATCAACTCAGAAAACATGGCAAAATTTTCAAGAGAAAACAACTCACTTTCAGGATATCTACATATATGCAAGCATATACAGGGAATGCAAGGAATGTCACAGTGATTCACCACAGATTGATCTGAGCTTCAAAATCCAATCTCAGATGCATCAACAAATAACCAATTTCATTGTAAACATCAATTTATTATTGTGCTTTAAAGATACAGCAAAAAAAAGTACCAATTTTCTGGAGACCCAAAGTCGAGGCTTGAACTTACTTTTTCTTTTCCATCTCTGGAAGATCAGTCTTTGAATATCTTTCAACAACCACCTATAAAAGTACCAATTTTCCTGTAATAAGCACACTTTCACACTCCTTAAATAAATTGTCTTTTGGTCATCATAGTTCAATTATAGATGCGTTTCTTTTTTGTTGGCAAATGCACGAAATTATGCTAATACAGTAGCAAAGATGTCTACTGTGTCCAATGAGGAGAACCAGCTATGAGTTCCTAAGTCATAACGTTCATTACATCATTGAGGGAATTTTAAATACCGAATCTAAAGCCTGCAGTTGTCCAATTTTAGAAATGAACATAACTTAGATAGGCATATAAATAATAAATCAGACAACAAAACATAGTATAGTTATCATCCTTCAGTGACTGCCCATATGTCTTGTGAAATTTCTTCTTTAGGTTCAGCCAATAAAGAACTGGATGGTTTATTTATAGTACCTTCCAACCGTGATGGAGAACCCTGGATGCTAGTAAACAGTGATATGGTCGACATAAAATTAAAACCGAAGCTCCCTTTTCCTCACTTTTAGGGTGAAAGTAAAAAAAAAAATCGCCCTAGAAATTTCTCGTCCAAGTTCCAACAACTTTCAGGGCTTCCACGAGCCATGGCGGACAAATAGAGAAATCAGAACTTTCATCTTGAAAGTGAATTCTCTTTAGAAATCCACGATAATTGGGTATCAAAAGATAAAATCAAAAAGAAAAGGAAGGGAAGAAATTCTCTAATTCCCACCCAAGCTGAGTTTCGATTTGGCTCTCCCCAAAATGTTCTCAACTATACCAAATAAAGTTCAATTCACACCCGTAAACTCATGAAAGGGATAATTACATCTGAAGTAAAAAAAGAGGAACAGAAAATGGTAAACTTACAGGCACTCGATCAGGATATTTGGCGAGGATATCCCGTGATTCCTGAAATCTCTCATCTGCAGCAAATCGAACAGATAAAACGAAATTGTAAAGGAAAAGAAAGGACTAAGGGTGAATGAAAACAAAGGATAGAAACGAACCGAATGTAAATTCATCTTTAAAAGATCTGATCTTCCCCATGAATGTTCTTACAGAACGAAACAAATGCGAAAATGATCAAAGAATTTCTGTTTGCTTGCTTAAAACTGAAAACTTGTACGAGAACGGGATGTTTACTTGTTCTTGCTATTAACACAAACGGCCAACGTTACACCGCTTCTTCTCTTTTCTGGTGGGCCTACATTACCAATTAGACAGATTTCGATGAAAAAGATAGTCATTTAGATTACGTGAACGACTCACGATTTGGACCATGATATCAGGTCGAGCTTGCAGATTACACTATAGCGCATAGGATCAATTTTGTCCACCGACTAAACGGTCCTGATGAAATTATGGGTTGTGAACTCCAGTCGTCTTCTCTGGCCTAACTCGAGAAAAGCCCAAAGCGTATAGGATCAATTTGGTTCCGTGGTTGTTTTCTGAGAGGCTTTTTTTTTTTTTTTATATATATATGAAAAACGCTACTTGTGTTTGATTACGTGGGCACCACTTCAGCACTTCACCTTTTCTTTTTCAAAGATTTTACAAACGGTTAATCGTTTTTTTTTTACTTTTACGCTGATGTATAGTTTAATTGTCATAAACAGTTGTAATTATTATCTTTCTCAATTTTGTAAGCAAATAAAATACAAAGGTTGAATGAAAAATTGTAAATTAAACCAAACACAATACTACATGTTTTTTGTTTTTTCTATTTGATTAGATGTTTTATGGGCATTTCAAGTAACACACTATAAAGTTGCTTTCCATCTTAGATAAAGTGCACCATATCAGCATTTCATTTCAAGAAATGCCCAGGCATTGGGGGAAACATGAATTTAATGTTTCCCCAAATGCCCCATGCACATAATCAAATCATTTTAGTTTTATAAACGGTGAAACCAAATAGTAATTTCATATGTAGTAAACACCAACACCTATGCAAATGTGGTGGCGTTTTTTCAATAAATGCCAACAAACCAAACATAGTATAATTAGTTGGATTTTTGAGTTTGTAGTGGGATAATTTTCAAAATTAACCAAGTTTGAAGGGTCCGGCCCACAATTTTCCAGGCATGGATGGCCCCTATGGCTCTTATATTGTTAGTTCTTATCAAAACTAGCCCCTTGTTCAAATTTCCTACACATTAACTCTTCCCACATCCCTTGTTATTTATAAGGAGATGTTTTCAATAGACGTGAGTGATAGTGGGTAAGGATGTGGGAAAAGTTTGTGGAGAGGCAAGAGTGCTGAATCTAAGTTGTCCAACCCTTGCCTTCGGCCACCTCACTTGATTCACTTGAATCGAAAACTAAAAAAAAAAAAGGATGCATTCACTTTCAAGAAATAGGACTTTCTTTTGCAAAATTCTAGTTTCAGATTATGGTTTACTACCAACATGAAATTTGAAAACCATCTTTAAGATCCATTCGTTCGGCAATAAGTTACTTACATGAGTAAATGTATTTATTTGGATAAGTATTATTTGGAAAAATGTTACTTGAGTAAATACATTTATACATGTTATTTTATATGGGTAAGTGAGCGAGTTTCTTAAAGGATCTTTTGTTTTTTGTTTTTCCTTTTTTTTTGTAGGGATATTTTAGTTTTATATAATTTGGCCAATTTCCCCTCTCCATGGGTAAATAGCTTAACTCATTGGTGAGCAAGTAAAACTTTCCTTAATAAATTACCAAGTAAAACTTTCATTGGTGAGCAAGAGGAAAACTTTGTTTTTATGGGACCTACATTTCACTAATAAAAGAATATAGGAAAGTTGGTCAATCTCCCAACTCTCCAAAGTTGCCTCCAAATAAACAAGGCCGAAGAATTATTTGCTATAGTAGTTGCAGGTTTCAAGCCTTGGCATCACTTGTTTTTGCGTTTCCAATATTATTATCAAGATTTTAACATAATATATAGTAATATACCATATCGTAAAGTATTGGTAAATCTGCCAAACCCCAAATAAGGAGTGTTTTGGATTTTGACCAGTTTTAGGGGTACCCCAAAGAAATTTTGGGGGAAAAAACTAAAAAGAGAGTTATTAGGTACTGAAACATCTGATATGGGGTATAGTATTAGTTTGTTTGGAATATAAATGTAAATGTATATGACTCAGTTTTGAAACTGTATAAATACAAATACAGGTTTAGAAATACAAAACAAAGCTTTGCATTACACATATTCTCTTTCCAACCTGAGTAACACATTGCCCCTCCTAGTTCATGAATACAAAATGGGTCCAGGGTTGAAAACCCAATTTGTATTCTTGTTTGTTTCCTATCCATACAAAAATAAATGCATTTTTGCAAACATTCAAAAGTTTGCATTGGTGCAAATATTAATGCCCACATGTGGTTTATAAGGCCACAGCTAGAATTGTTCATGGGTTGGGTCGGGCCGGGCTTTCACTCTGCATTAATAGATTTTTCTAAGGCTTGAGCCTGAGTCTGACCCAACCATCGGACCTATAATTTGGGCTGTTTTAAGCCCGAGATCAGGCCCATGGGCCTAATTACATGTCCAAGCCCGACTGAAATGCGGGCCGGGCCAGACAGGGCCGTCGGCCTACTTGGCCCGTGAACAGGTCTAGCCAGTAGCCACAGCTAGCTGCCGTTGTATAGGATATGGATATTTCCACTCACACGTATGTCCTACTCACTTTCTTTACCCACGCCCTATTCATGGTGATACACTTAGTCGCACATCTAACATGGCGATGTGCGGCTGCAACCTGCAATTCAAGGTTGCGGGCAGGAAATACAGATTGAAAAGAAAGTGCACGGAAAAGTGAAGGGGAAGAAATTAATATGAGAAATCCGAGTTCAGATCTCTTATCCATACAAATCCACCTCGACCCACATAATAACATCAGGATAGTAGTGTTGTGGTTAAACGATGAACAGAGTTCTGGTGGGAGGTGAACCGGAGTCGGGAGATCCGGAGGCCAACGTCATATCATCATCATCGATGATCGATTTAATTCAGTTTTAATTTATTTCATTAATTTTTATAGCCCAAAGTCCAAATTAATATGAATTTGCAACCAACACCCGGACTAGAAAATGCAGCCTAATAAACTAAAAAGACTATATACATTAGTAGTTATAAGTTTCAATAATATATAACATTATGGCCATATTACTTCACTATCTACTCAGAACCCATCTTAGCTTAGACATGCAGAATCTGGAAAGAGTTTATCGGGGAAAAGTTCAGAGTCGTCACCACCATTAACGACCCTACAGTTCTTCCTTATCTCTCCGTCGCTGCCAGTCAAGACCTCGATGCCTCCCATTTTAACCATGGCTTTAGCAAATTTCCAGTCCCAAACCTTTCCGTAGTAAGCATTCAAATCAACCAAATCCTTAAGGGAAGTCTCCGTGAGCAAAGCCTGATCCGAGGTTAGCAGTCCACGGTTTAGCTGAAGCCCCACGTAGTACATATTGTCGAGTACTGCAGGCGTTAAGGAGTCGAGTGAAACCACAGTTGGGTCCGTAGATGTGACGTTCGAAGGACACTTGCTCCTGAGGATGCTGGCGTAGATTGGGTCGAGAGTTGGATCTATGTCATCGGTGTCACTGAAGTTGTATAGCCTGTTGATGAATGAGCTGCAGTGCGCCACTCCGACGGAATGCGCCCCAGAAAGTGTAACCATATCCGCTGTAGTTAGGTTCTTGGCTGCAAAGCTGCCGACGAGCTCCGTGGCATTGAGTAATGGAGAGGGGATGTTGGTAATTACCTCGCTCTCTATGGAGACTAGGCCATCCCTTCGTCCAGCCGGGACTCGGTAGTGTATTTTCCCGGCGAGGCTCGCACTGTCTCGGGCGGCAAAGGCGAGGATATCGGCACAGGAAACAACACCTGGACACTGAGCTTCCACCATGGCCTTTGCGTCGTCGATCACTTGGAAACCGTGCAGGCTTCTGTTGGGCTCTGCCTCTTTTTCTGAGGAATTTCCCAGAGTGGAGTCCAGTAGCACAGATCCATCACAACCCTGTGATGTGAATAAAATGATCAACTTCTTCAAATCCTTGGTAATTAGTGATTGAAGCTATTTGATCTTGTTAAAATATGTGGACCGAAAGTCTTTATAATGATTTTTTTATCTGAATTAAGAAATTGAATTACAAAGATTAATCTGGATTTGAAATGGGTAGTTTTATTTGATAGCTAGATATCCACATGTTTATAGTTAATTATCATTTTTTTAGAGTGGATAATTTCTCTTAATATTCTTTTTTGAGAAAGGTAGGTTTATACTCTCTTAATATCTATCTTCTAGAAAAAGAAGAGTATTAAGAGAATAACTATTTTACTCTCAAATTAAGCTGCCTTTTTCCCTGACATATGTATATATTCCCTTAAAAAAAAGTGAGATAGTAATTAATTCCACTCTAAAAAATGATAATTAATTACTCTAAATATGTTGGTGCCTAGCTATCAAATAAAAGTACTACCCACTTCAAAAGATGTATAATTAATCCATATTAATCTTTTTAATTTAAATAAAAAAAACTTATTATAAAGACTTTTAATGATATCAATCCCATTCTTTTAGATGAAATGAATTGTAAATTACAAAATAGACTCAAATTAAACATACCAGATAAGTGGTGAATCTCAAATAAAATAGATTATTGTTTACAAATAAAATCTAAATTAATCTCTTAACTGAAATGAAAAAACTATATATATATATATATATATATATATTTATTTATTTATATACTTTTTATTTTAGAAGGAGCAAAAGATTTCTAGTTTCTAACATACTTCATGCCGACACTGAAGCGCATTTTTAACCGTATATCAAACTATTAAATAATGGTAGAAAATTTTATGATAACTAAACAATGGTATAGAAATTTGGGGTACCAAAGTTTTACGTACCCTTACAAAGCAATCATGAAAATGCATGCGGATGAGTCCAGGGGCTATTCTCCGGTTGTTGGCATATGCACCGGCCACTACCTGCCGAACGGTTTCTTCAGCGGACGGACACGACTTATCGTAAAAGCCAATCTCCAAGTCCACACCATGAGCCATCTGCAGCAGAATGGCAACCAAATACATGACCACAGCCTTCACCCCATTAGGCATGGTGCCAGCAGCTAGCAGCAACCGCCGGCCGATAGCAAATTATCTGTTGCAGAGGCGAGAGAGTTTTTATTTGGAAGCTCTCTGCATGGGATATATGGATGAGAACCTAATTAATTTGCTTATATAGAGAGAACTAACGGGACCGTGCGATATGCACAAGATTTATTAAGCCAAAGCTAAATAATAAAATGCATCATTTGCTAAAATACCCTTTATAGTTTCATAAATTTACTAAAATCCACCATATAGTTAGTATTTTATTAAAACACCACTTACAATTTGCAATGGATTTAATCAATCTTTCATTAGATGAAATTGGAAAAGTGGGAAACTTCTCATATTTCTTAGTCTAAAATGTTTTATATCATAAATCTCATTTTTAAATTTATTTTTTTAATAATTGCACTATAATTTTTAAAATTAAATTTTTAAGTTTAAATTTTTTGGACCGACTGACCAAAACAAAAAAATTGACCCAAACCGATAAAACTTGAGTGGGTCAGTTTTCACAAAAGGTCAATTGGTTTAATTGACCAACTCCCCAACCTGACTAGGTTAGTTTGGTTGGCCAAATAGCCTATAACCGAACTGAACCAACTCATGAACACTCATAATTTCTGATAAATTAATAGTCTCATCTCTAATAAATAACAATAGTTTAATCTCCAATAATTATTGAAAATTTAGAGCGAAAACACACAATTATTGAAAATATATTAATAATGAAAAAATACAATAATTACAAAAATATGAGAAGTACTAAAAATATATTAACTTACTCAATAAATAGTATAATCTCAAATAATAGTTTAATCTCTAATAAATAATAATCAATAAGTTATAACAAAAATGCAATAAATACAATAAATTAAATTTAAAATTTAAATAATAGTAGTTTATTCTCCAATAATTATTGAAAGTTTTCTATTAAATAAAAAAACAAAATAATTTTATACATAATCATTGAAAATACATTTAGTTATTATTAATACATTTTAAAATTATTATTAATAAATATTATTTTTTTTTTGAAAGTCATTTTCTCGAGTTATTACTTGATATAAGTGAAATTAGTTATTTACAATATTATGTAAAAATATTAAATTATTATTAATTTCAATATTATGTTATAATTATTTTTCTACTTTTCAGATTTTTTTAAATTTATTACATAATTTCTTTATTTTAATTATTTAAAATCTAGTTATGTTAAATAGTTAAATATTTTAACAATTTAAAATATTTAGTTATTTAAATACTTAAATAATATGTAAAATATTTAAAATTTCAATGTTATTTTTTATTGAATTTAATTATCCATAAAATCATAACTAATACTATTATTACATAATTTCATCATTAATTTTGTAATATATCAAATTATTCTTAATGTCAATATTATGTTATAATTATTTTTCTACTTTGAAGAAATTTTTTAAATTTATTACATAATTTCGTTATTTTAACTATTTAAAATCTAATTATGATAAATATTTAAATATTTAAATAATCTATAACATATTTTAAATTTTTTTTGTTATTTGAATTTTATTTATTTAAAGCTATTACATATTATTAAATATTTGAAAAACATTTAAATTGGTAATCTAGAAAAACATAATTTAAATTGTTAGTACATAATTTCGTGATATATTTTGTATAAATTTAAAATTATTTTTAATAAATATTTTATATTTATTATATAATTTTGTTAAAATATTTAAATAATTATTAATTTTTTAATCCAAATTATTTAGATAGATATAGATAGAAAGTAGGGGAGAATATAAATTGGAATTAGAGATAAACTCTCTACTAAATTAGAGATAATTTTGGAGATAAACTCTCTACTAAATTAGAGATAATTTTGGAGATAAATAGGAATTAGAGTTAATTTAGAAGATAAATAGGAATTAGATATAATTTTGGAGAAAGTGGGGAAGGTAGTTTAGGAGAAATTTTAGGAGAATAGATTATTTAGGTTATTGGGAAAGTGCATCTCATTGGTTCTTTAAAAAATGACATGGAATAAAAATAATAATAAATTCAAAAAAAGGAGAAAATTTCTTGACTACTTTGTTTTAGTAAATAAATAGATAGATGAATGGATGGCTTGTAGCAAGGGGTGATCATTTCAGCCCGGGCCCATATCAGGCCCGCAAATTTTAGGTCCGGGCTTGGTCTTAATACTTTAAGCCCCAGCCTGCATATATTTAAATTTACACATTTTGTGTATTATGTATGCATATGTATAATTGTTATTTTACATTAGATTATATATTTTATATATAAATATTATAGCATGACATGTATAATTTATATTATATGTAATATTTTATATTATATAATGTATAAAATAATTTTATATGCATGGTATGTCATTTAATATAAAATGTTATAGATATGTAATGTTTTATATAAGAAAGACATTGGCCCAAAATCAGGCCCAGCCCGGCTCAGGCCCGTGTAGACCTGGGCTAGGGCTTATGTTTCAAGCCCAGAACCCCGAGCCTGGGCCTAAGCTATAGCCCTTATCATAAGTGCAAAGTACGACCCGTGATCACTCCTACTTGTAGCATGGTTTTAAAGACCAGGTTAGATGGTCATACGGGTTTACCTAGGAACCAGTCATGTAACTGGTTTTGTTTCATCCTAAAACTACTCCTGTGAACCAAAAACCGTTGATATGGTTAATGACCCACTAATTCGAGTGATTGAAACATCAACCCATCGATCCAGACAACAGTTTTTAATCATTTTTTTATTTTATTTATTTATTTTAAATAAGAACAAACTATCCAATTGAACTGAATAGTCAAACCGTTTGACCTACAAACTAGTGGCTAAAGCGGTTCTGTATCCGATCCAAATTTTAAACGGAGAAGTACGAACAGCCCTAATACAGAATTCTGAACTATGCTACAACTCTATAAACATTCAAAAGTTCAAAAACTCACACCTTATACACCCATATGCACCCGTAAATTAGCATTAATTCCGAACTGACACCTACCCAACTATAATTTACGCCATTAAATTCTGGAACGGTCATTTTCCCAATTTTAAAACCTTCGGTTGTAGGTTTGACCGGTAGGAATCCGAATTCACTCTCCTTGTATTAATTTGCATCTCCATCACACCAACAATAACACCATCTAATACTGAGATTCCGTTTCCCTGATGCTTTTGTCAGAATGGTGCAGTCGGAGGTAATGAAAGCTCATTATTTGTACTCACTTTATAATAAAATAAATGATAGTTAATCTTAGCCGACAAGGCAATAGGTAATAGATCATACGGAAATAGCTAAAACAGTAATGATTTCCGTGAATGAAGGGCTAAGCTCGTACCGGGAAAGAGTTATTGGTCACCTAGTTTTGGTAGATATATATGTGTGTAAGGTTTTTTGGCTCAACCCCTCTATTTGGCTCAGATTTTATTTTGTATATAGCATCGCTGGTTGACATATTCTGGAAAAGAATAGGAGAATGAAGCAACCATTTTACCAGCTTGAAAGTAATAGATATTGCAGAAAAAAGTGTTAGATATATTGCCATGGTTAATTAATGAGTCTAACCCAGATTAGGTTTGGATAGAATAATGGCTAATGTCCAAAAAAAAAACTGGCCTGTGTTCTTAGACCCAAGTTTTTGCCTTTGAAAATTTTGCATTTTAGGCTGTGTTTGGAAGGACTACAAATACAAATATGTACAACACAAATACATACAAAATACAAGATTTTGTATTATTTTGTATGTATTTGTATTGTACATATTTGCATTTATACTCTTTTCAAATTGAGCCTTAGATTTCCATTTATTTGCAGTGTGATTTTCATAATATAGAATATGATTTATACTTAATATGACAAGTAAGGCTCAAAGTATTGGAAACACAAAAAAAAAAGTATCATAAAAGGAAGTTTTAACAGATGCATTGATATGCTTTTGAATATGTATGAATATATTGAAAAAAATTAAGAACACATGAATACAATAAGAAATTCAAACAAAGCCCAAAAATGTATCAATAGTACTAAATATAAGTTTTAGATGACTCTCTATCTATACTACTTATAAAAGTGCCAATGAGGAGGTAGTGGCTTTTGGAAATTTTCTTTATTGAAATACCCCTCCTCTTGAATTTAGTTCATCTCCATTGAAAGGGCAGAAAATGTAATTAAAAGAATACCATTAAGTACATTCAATTATCTCTCATTAAGCCTCACATTTAAGTTATTAAATAAATCACATTCTCTCTCATTGAATCCAACATTTATACTTTTGCTTATCATCATTAAATTCCACTAATAAATCCATACACAATAATTATTATTAGAATGAAATTTTATATTTTTAAAATAAACATAGAAATGAAAACATATTTTTCATCTAGGCGGTGGGTAATTAGTTCAGCCATTTGGGTCAAATGGATAATTCCACGATGTCATAAATAAATAATACAACTTTAGAAATATAAAAAATACTTTTGTTTATCATCATTAAATTCCACTAATAAATCTATACACAATGATTATTAATAGAATGAAGTTTTATATTTTAAAATAAATCTAGAAATTAAATCATATTTTCCATTTAGGTCGTGGGTAAGTACTTCAACCATTCGTGTCAACTGGATAATTTCATGATGTCATAAATAAACAATACAAATTTAAAAATATAAAAAATATAGAAAAAATACATTTTGAAAAAAATGGACGTATTGCTATTATTATATATTTGTCATATTAAAAAATAACTATGATAAAATAGACATAATTTTATTAATGATGGACATCAAATATACAACTTAAAACCAATGGGAAATAAAACCATCTTCCTTTCTAGGGGGTGGGTTAGCGATTCAACCTTTCAGTTCAAATAGGCTAACCCATGATGTATAATTAAAAATAATTTTTTTAAAATAGGATAGTACAAAAAAATATGAAACAATTTTGGGCACAACTATAATATTATAAAAAAAAAGTATGATAAATAATAATTATTTTATCAATGATATAAATGAAATGCAAAATTTAAAACAACTTTGAAAATGAAACCATTTCCGGGTCAAATGGGTAAATCTATGATGCATAAACTCAAAAAAATATAAGCTTTGTATAAAGCATTTTGATATAATTCTATTGTTATATATTCACCATATTAAATAAAAAAAATATAAAAATAACAATTACTTTTATCGATGATAAAAATGGAACTCATGATTTAAAATTAACCAAAAAAAAGCAAAATAGTTTTTCAATCAAAGTGGTGGGTTAGTGGTTAAACTATCCATGTCAAATAGATCTTATTATTAAATAATAAAATACATAAAATTATAGAGAATGTAGAAATTTTTCGATAATTTTGGGTACATTCTATAATATTATATATTCATCATATAAAAAAGTGTGATTAATGAAAATTATTTTTATTAATGATAGAAGTGGGATAAAAATTAGGTAAAAAATAAAGAGCATTAATATCTAACACATGACCCGACTAACCATTTCAGATCAGATTTGAATTAGGGTATATTCAAATATGATCTAATCCAAAGATTCGACCGGGTTTCATAAATATTGATTTGAATCCAAATCCAATCAAGATGTCAAATATTCAAATCTGATACAATCTGATTTATTTTTTTAAGTAATAAATTATTAAAAAAAATATATAACATTTGAAATAAAAAAACAAAAAAATTAAGTATTTTTTCAACTATTTCCATCATATAAAAAGTTTACAAAAATGCAATATAAATAACACATTTATAAATAAATAATAAATAACATATATATTATATATAAATAATATATACTATATATAAATAATTGATTTGACCACAATATTAAAAACCAATGTTCAAACAATATATTGGAATTGCATTTCCTCTTGGTAGATAAGTAATTTTTATTGCCTCATAAATTAAATAATAAAAAATAAAAATATAGAACTTTTTATAAATTTTATAAAAAATCTAAACATACATTAATATTATATATTCTTTGTATTAAACAAAAATATGTTTGAAAAAATGAGAATTATTATTAGTAAAAATAGAAGTGGCTAAAATACAAAGAAAATAATTAATTAAATGTCTTATTCATAGTCTATTTTCTTGGTTAAATAGGTTAATGGTTTAACTAATAAGTTCCTTTGATTGCTGATTATTATCATCATCATTATTTGATATTGCCACGTGCAAAAATAAATGCGAAAATAAGGTTTACTTTTATTGATAATGAAAATGTAATACATGATTTAAAATCAACCAAAAAAGAAAAAATGGTTTTTCCATCCAAATGGTGGGTTAGTGGTTCAACTATCCATGTTAAATGGATCAACACATGATATTATTATTAAATAATAAAATACATAAAATTTTAGAAAATGTATAAATTTGTAGATAATTGTGGATACATTATATAATATTATATATTCATCATATAAAAAAGTGTGATTAATGAGATTTATTTTCATTAATGATAGAAATGGGATAAAAATTATGATAAAAAATACAAAGAATTAATGTCTAACACATGACCTCACTAACCATGTCCAATGGACCAATGATTTAATTAGATAGGTCATTGTAGGCAAATGGTTTGGTAGGGATGCAAACAAATCGGATTTGAATCAGGGTATATTCGAATTCGATTCGATTCAAAGATCTGATCAAATCTCATAAATATTGATTTGAATCTGAATCTGATCAAGATGTTGGATATCCGAATCTGATACAATCCAATTTAATTTTAAAAAATAAATTATTAAAAGGAAAAGAAAGTATAATAGTTAAAATAAATAAAAACAAAAATATAAGTATTTTTTCAACTATTTTCATCATATAAAAAGTTTACAAAATGTAGTATAAATAACATATTTATAAATAAATAATAAATAGCACATATATTATATATAAATAATTGACTTGACCACAACACTAAAAACTAATATTCAAACAATATATTGGAATTGCATTTCCTCTTGGTAAATAAGTAATTTTTATTATCTCATAAATTAAATAATAATTAATAATAAATAAAAATATAGATTTTTTATAAATTTTATAGAAAAATTGGAACATGCATTAATATTATATATTCTTCATACTAAACAAAAATATGTTTGAAAGATAAGAATTATTGTTAGTAAAGATAGTAATGGCTAAAATACAAATAAAAAATGAATTAATGTATTAGTCATAGTCCATTTTCCTGGTTAAATAGGTTAATGGTTCAACCAGTAAGGTCATTTTGTTGCTAATTATTATCATCATCATCATTTGATATTGTCATGTGTAACATGCGTACACTTTTATTAGTAAATATAAAGTTGTATATACTTTGGACTGTTTGGCCCAGAAACTGTCTATATGTATGCAACATTTACATATATACACATATATATGTATAAATGTATATAATTGGGCCGAGCTCGGGTCGGGTTCAGGCTAGTTAAGGGCTAGGCCCGCCCAAGCTCGCCCTGGAAAAAAAAAATAAAAACTGACTTATTGGGCTCGAGCCCAACATGAGGACAAAAAATCCAAGCCCAGCCCGTGTAAAATTCCGGGTTGGGCTGGTTCGGGCTCAGGCTGGGCCTGCCCAAGATGCACCCATACCAAAAACCATTGAATTGGTTAGTGACCGGCTGACCTGGGTGGTCAATGGACCTGTTCATGGGCCGGGTCGGGCCGGTCTCGGGCTGGGCTTTCACTCTGTATTAACAGATTTTTCTAAGGCCCGAGCTCGAGCTCGACCCGACCATCGGGCCTACAAATTGGGCCCGAGCCCGACCCTCATAAAAAGCCCGAAGCCCGATCCTGGGCCCGAGCTCGAAATTTAGCCCATACTGTTACTATTGCTGAAGTGACTGAATAGGGAGAGAGAGAGAGAGAGAGAGAGAGAGAGAGAGAGAGAAATTATAAAGAAAAGAATAAAAAATGTATATATTAAATTATAAATATATATTTCAATAAAAATTATATTATTTATATATTATATATTTTATAAAATTTATAATGCTGAGTCGGGCTGGGCCGGGCTCGGGTTAGGATTTTTTGACAAATCCCGAGCCTGGTCCGAAACACAGTTGGGCTTACTGTGTTAGGCCCGAGGTCAAGCCCGCGGCTCTAATTACATAACCAAGCCCGACCGAGGTGCGGACCGGGCCATCGGGCTACCTAGCCCATGAACAGGTCTAGTGGTCAAACCATTAACCTGTTTAATGGTTTTGGTCATTTATTATTTTTTTTTGTGTTTCATTGGAATGGGCCATATGTTCGAACTGGACGATAAACCATCAACCCAAAACGGTTCCGATTCTGGATTGGTTTTTTAAGCCTTGTGATTTATAAATGTTGAAAAATGATACAATAACTAAAATATGAATTAATATAGGTTGTGTTAGTATTTATAAATTTTACTAAGTCAATTTTTAATGTTTAGCGACAAAAATTTATTAAGAAGAGAAAAACCAAAAAATTCCCAATATAATGCGTAAGTGTAGGAGATCCAAGCTTACTTTCTCCTCAATTTGCATACATAGTTGATGGATTAAATTTCCGTTTGGGGATCCAAGTTTTCTTGAAGCAGGATCTTAGGGGGCATTGGGGGGGCGTCTAATTTGTAAGCCTCGAACAAATAAGCTTTTAAGTCGAGTTGAATTCGCTCAACTCGAATCCACCCCTAATTAGAGAGCTTTTGCTAAAGCAGGAAATATTGTACAGAACAATAAGGATATCTCATCCAGTACTTATCATTATCATTTGAACCTTTTCCTAACTATATTAGTTGGCTATATGATTCTTGTTTGGCCATTCCATTTTTGTTTAGTGCCATGTTAATTGCTATTTTTTGGTATTTTATTCATTATTAAATTAATTCTTATTACTTTTACCCAAGTCCTTAATTTGTCTCTAGCTCCTCTACTTTTTTAGGCCTTGTATTTAGATAAATGCATTTATTCGGGTAAATTTAACTTAAAAAAATGTTATCCGATTAATTACATTTGCCCATACCTCCGTGAACCTCTCTTTCATCGGATCTTCAAGTGAACCCGGTTCATTATTTACAACAAAACAAAATTTAAGGGGTGAAAATTAAAGTTATTTCCTGCAAAATTTCAGTTTAAAAAATTTTACGTCTTTTTGGTGAAAGAAACGCAGCCTAAGGTTTTGTATGGAAAGTTGAGAGGAAGTTATTAAGAAAGTTGAAAAAAATTCCTTTGTCTTCCATCAATTTTCTGTATCTCTTTTATTTTCTTTCAAACCAAACATAACTGTGGGGGCTAAGCCCGCCTGCTTGCCTGGGCTTCTCAATTGTTAAAAACCACCATGGGCTTGAATTGGGCTTATTAGGGATACTGGGAGCCACTGAGTCAGAGGGAGAGTCTGATTTATGAAGGCAAATCAACCTACTAATTTAACTCAAAACGCAAAACAGCGGAGACATCAGACAGACACGGAGACGGAGTCGGAGTCGGAGACGAAGCCATGGCGGAGCAGGAGCTGAGTAAATGGCGTCTGGAGAGCCGCCAATACCTGGGAGAGATTTCAGCTCTCTGTTTTCTCCACCTACCTCCCCAACTCTGTTCCCTTCCTTTTATTCTCGCTGGTAAGGAGTATTATCCCGTCAGTAGTCCCTCTGTCCCCCCCTCTTCACTTGATACTGCAGCAGGAATTTTTATTTCGAATTAGCTGAGTATTTTTATTTTCCTGGATTTGCTTTCGTTTACTTTTCTCCTTAATATGCTTCCTTCCTTTCCTCATGGTCTCCTGAATTCGAGAGTGGAACTTGTGGAGATGCAAATACGAATATATCTGTGTATCATAACACTAGTGATATGATTATAGGTTATAAAAGACATAATTTTAATCAGGAGTGATTTGAGTACTACGAGTAATAAGCAGACCAAGAGTGACGAAGGGACGCGCTAAATGTGGTCCATGCTTTTAGTTAACTCCTCTGCCTTCAGAAGGTGGGCCGGGTACCGTCCCTATTATCAATGGTGGCACCAAATTGGCGTCCTTCAACAGCATTTTTCAGGAGTTTGCTACTCATTGATCTCGCAATGAATTGAGCAAACCATTTTTTATTTTTTCTTTTTTGGGAACTAGAACTTGGTAGCTAGCATTATTGGACTTCATGAAGTGAAAGAGAATTTAATCATAGTTAATTTCAACAAGAAATTCAAATGGAAGTTGTTGGTTTCTATGAAAAAATGGTCCATGTTCATATTTTCAAATTAGGGAGCAGACTACTATAAGACAACGCTTAGATCGGAAAAAGTACCATTACAGTCATGGAGTCGTGGCACATTAAGCTATTGAAAACAATGTTTATCCTGTTTTTTATATCCTGTCTTTTTCCTCCAGAAGATTTGTTGGGAATGTAGAGGATATAAGGAGAATTGCTTAGTTACACAATGGCTGTACATACATATGTGGTTGCAAACGCTATGCTGACAAAGAGGGGAAAAAATATAACAAGAATACAGCATTGAGTTGTTGAAGAATATCAAGAACATTGGCTAGGTAAATGGTTTGTGTCATTGCTGCAAACTGGTTGACGGTATATTCTATGAGAGAGAGTTCTGCTGTTTTGAAAATACTGTGAGGTTAATCAGAAGGTCAGAACTTTAGGCAAGGAAAAAAATAAAAAAAGAGTGGAAAAAATCACTATAAAATATTTGCCTCAAACTGGTCTGCTAACCATAAAGTGAAAGAAAATACTGTATATTGTATAAAAAACATGAAGAAACATTTTGACAAATAACTGGTGGTGGTCTAGTGGATAGATCATGTCAATGAAGGTCTCCTTTTCTTTATGTAGCCGTGCTACAATTTAGTTGAAGACTTGAAGTTTTGTCAAATTTAGGATTCTACCAAGCAGTTTCTTCAAAGCAGATCTGAATTGGAAAGTCCTAAGGGGTAGGATTTAAATCGAATCAGGATTCAAACCGTAAATCATAAGATTCAATCTAAGTCTTTGAATGAATTATTAAAATATTATAAAAGACATAAAATTAAAAATAGAATAATCAATTATACAATGAGTTTCACGGATAATCATTAAGTAATAATAAAGTAATGAGCATTTCCACTCTACATGTCTGTGCCAAATCAAGAAAAATGATGTCGTTGCCAAATTCAGTTTTCTTATTCATATCATGTATCATAATGTGAAGTCATAGATAAAAAAATCATTACTAATGACCCAAAAAATCAACCTAAGCTTGAAAAAACTAATGACCTAAAAAAAGTAGCCATGAATTCTGTATATTGCTCAATGCCCATGACCAACCTAAGCTTTACAAAAATAAATTCTGACCTAAAAAAGATTAGTCATGAGTTCTGTATATTGTTCAATGCCCATGAAACTGAAATTCAACTTTGATAGGTGCACTGTTGGCAACCTGGGTCCATCGGGTATAGGAGGTGTGGTAAGAGACCATCTGGGGAATCTTATAATGAGCTTTGTAGGACTAATTGGTGTAGAGAACTCTTTAAAGGCTGAGATCATTGCACTTATAAAAGGATTAAACTTAGCGCAATCTCAAGGATGGTCAGATCTGATGATTGAAGGAGGCTGTAAGGTGGTCCTGGGGTACCTGGAGAACTAAGATGAGGAGCCTTGGGGGCTGCTGCAGATGATCAGAGGAGCCATTCTTTGGCATCCAATCTGAGTTGTTTGTTCAGATGGATCCCTTTTTCAACTAACTCTGTAGTTGATGCTTTAGTTAAATCTGGAGTGAATAGGGAACAATTTTTTGTAGGGAATTCTAGGGCCTGGCATTGATGTAAATCTGTCTTAAATGGTTTCTGCTTATTGACAGCATATGCTGCTTGTACAGTTTCTGTGTGTCCTTTTGGATACTCTATTTTTTAATGCAAATTTCCATTCTTGATCATAAAAAAATTATATTGCTCAATGTCTAACCTGAAATATGGACAAGCTCATGTATACAAATCAAAATGCAAAGTGGTAAACACCAAGACTCACTCAAGTCTTCTTCTTCACCCAAAGTCATTCTCATTATTATTATTATTTTTTAATTTCAAGGGGAAAATCTTCTTCTCCTTCACTCTTTGATGATGATATGGAAATGTATTGTCGTATTCCTCTTTAAGAGGTAAAACAAGTTATTTTCTAAATTAACTACTTAATTAAAACATTAATGAAATAAAAGGGGACTCCTAACATACACTGCTGTTTCTTCAGATTTTTTTTTGATGCCTAAACCTTCAACATATTGGAAGCACTCATTTAGATCAAGTCATGCTGCATCCTCAGGAAAAACTGGATATTCCTCTCTATGGTCCATTTATCATCAAACTCCATAAACATATCAGACCATATGTCTTATTCATTCTTTTCTTATGTCATTGCTTGAGTTGTAAGCTGTATTGGACACAGACAAGATTGTTAAACCTCTTTTTCTTCAACCTATTCCTTTTCTTTGAGTGTATCTAATTACAAGTATATATTTCTATCAATTACTATGTCCCTACTTTCGTAGTTAACATTTTGTAAATCAAGATTAAAAAACATAATTAAAATATGCTCCAGTTACGCTCATATCAAGAAGAGCTACATGTGAGGCTTAATATCCATATTGAATAGCTCTGAAAATTTAGAACACCATCCCTATAGGTATCCCGCTAAAAGGTATAGTGCAATGTGTACTTGTAATGATGGGCAAATCAATTTAATATAACAACTTAAATATCAAAGAAAAAATTAGGATTTAAAATTAATAATTGGTTACCGAGCTGTTTCGTTTTCCTTGTTATCTTTGTTTTTTTGATGAATAACTTGTTATCTTTGTTGTACCCCATCCAATAAGCCTCCTCTTTTGAACGAGGCCATTTGCTCACATTCCTCACCTTATCTTTTGAAGATAGCACCATACTCTCAAAACAGTCCAACAGTCAGTCCTTTTTTTACTTAAATGTTAGCCTTGAAATTGTGATCATATTGAATGTATGGGTTCAATAAATAACCCACCACATGTAGAGGCATATGTAATTTAAGTTCCAGATAGGGCGGTCATTGGGTCAGATTTGGATTTGATCCAGCCACATTTGAGTTCAACCTGACTATCAAGCCTTATACATATAGAACAATTACTCTTTGACTTGTAGAATAAATTTATCATTATCATCATCATCATCATGATCTAAGCCTTGTGCCAACCATATTGGGTCAACTACATGAATCCTGTTTTGCCATAGTTCTGTTCAGTGCCATATCTACTTTTAGATTATGATCCCTTAAATCATTTCTTATTACCTCAATTTTTCCCATAAATCTTCTACCTAGAGTTGTAAATTGAGCTGTGCTGCCCACGGCCCAACACGGTTTTGTATTGGTACGGCACGACAGCACGTGGGCCGTGCCAGGCACGGTATGATCATGTGGTTCGTGCTGGGCCAGGGGTTTCAAGTCCATGGTCCAGCATTGCACGACACAATTGTGCGTGTTGTGCCACCTGTCGCCCATGTGCCGGCACGGCCTAGCCTGCAGCACAACACGGAACGGCCTGATCCGTGGGCCCGCAATGGGCCAAGTGCAGCCTGTTTGAGAAAACTAGCCATTAGGGCTGGCCCTTGGGGGACCCCCAAATGGCTACTTTAATATTTTTAGGGGTTTTTATAGAAATACCCCTCAATCAACAACTATAAGCCTATAAATAGCTTTATAGGGGGTATTTTGGCTTTAGGGGGAAGAAAAAAGACAATAATGCCTCTCCAACAACTATATCCTATACAACTACTTTGGGACTTTGGGGGCATTTGGGTAAAGTGATAAATGACTTTATAATAAATACCCCTCCCAACAATTAAAAAACAACTAGTTTTTAGGGTATTTTGGGCAAATGAATTATTTTCAATTCCTATAAATAGCCCTATCCTCCACCATTCTCATCACACCAATTTAACAATTCTGAATTCTCTTCTCAATTCTTTATTCTCATTATCTCATACTCTCTTAACCTCTCATCTCATACTATCATAGTGTCATACACTTAGCAATTTAAGAGGCTCTGGTCTTTTGAGGCTTCAACTGTTAAAATCAAGTTGAGATTCTGAACTAGTAATCCAACCACAACCATCTGGGTAAGTGCAATTAAATTAATTTTTAGTTTTTTAGAATTAAAAAAAGGCCGACTCCTCCTGAAACCAATTCCCCAATAGTAAGTTCCCTAGCTCGATTTGGAAAGTATTTAAAATAGAGGAGGTTGAGGGGAAGGGAAAAAGAGCCGTTTGCCAAAAATGTAGGATTGACTTTAGCTTTAGTAGCAAGGGTGGTATTGGCCACTTGGGCAGACATTTTCTCTTCCATGAGAAACAAGAAAAAGATATCTACTTTAAAGATTTGCTGGATGTTGAGGATAAATTACAAGACAAAGAAGGGCATAGCACTACTACACCTGATGAAGCAGATGATTGAAGTCAAGGAAATGGAGTAGTTTTTTAAATTTTATTTAAATTATTTGTTATTTTTTCAACAATGTAATTTTTATATTTTAAATGAAATAAAATTTCTATTTTTCCCAATTTGTTGTCCATTTTGTATTCTGAAAAGTATTTTTTTTCATTTATTTGTTAGATTTTTTTTTTTTCAATTTGTTTCCAAAGGAAAATCAAGCATTTTAGTTTTACTTAGCAAAAACTTAAAAAAATCAAAATGTCAAAAAAAACAACAAAAAAGGTTTGGGCCTTTCTGGTCCGGTTCGACCCAGGCCCAAGGCCCAGCCCAAGTCCACAACACAGCTTGCAACCCGCCTGGCCCAGACCTGCAGCATGGCACAGGCCCGCGTGGACTCAGGCCATGGGCCATGCCAGGCCAACCCCCCAAAATATCCCAGGGGAGGGAGGCATGGCCTGCGGGTTGGCACCACACGGCCCACACTTTGCGCGGGCCACAAATGGGCCGTGTCGGTTCAGCACGACCCGTTTTACAGCTCTACTTCTACCCCCTTCAACTTGTAACACATCACTTCTTATGGGTGCTGTAGATGGTCTTCTCTAAATATGAAACACTGAATTTATTAATTATTAAACTTTATATGTATACATATATATTTTAATATTACATAAAATTTATTCGGACTTGGAATTTAATTGGATTAGATCTCAGAACTGGTATTGAACTTTCAGAGTCCATTGACAACTCTTGATCCAAATGAACATCAATTATCTTCCAATCTGGCATATATTTCATCTTTACATTGTCCGGTTGTTTTGGCAATGACATGGCTTCTTTTGCTTTATTCATTGTTTCATAAATTCCCCATGGGGGTTTTTCCTCATAATCAACCAAGCAAAGGACCTTAGTTAACATTGATATATTGATAAAAACTATTTGATTTCTTTCTAAAATCTATCATTATCCAAAACAATATACTTGACTTTTGCTCTATCATACTTCTTTGTCATTCTTTAGAAGAAAACATGGTTATACTAGAAGCTAATTTGTAAGAAAACTCTTCATTGTCAAGAAGCAAGTATCAAATCTATAATAGTTGGTTGTAGCAATTCATGTCCCTTAGCATATATCAAGCATTAAACCAAGACAATGGGTTGAACAAGATGACTTAAATAATTTAATTCTCTTTTCCATCAACATTTTTCCAACATTAACATATGCTTGGACCACTCAACAACTGAACCAATAAACTCAAAAAGTCTCAACAGGCAACTTTTTGACCAAGAATTTGACCAGTGTCCTACTGCATATATTAATCCAACCATCTATCATTGTTCTAAATCTTGTCTTAACCTGTTTTTCTTTAAGCTCCTTAATCATATTTTTTTTTGGATAGGTAACCATAAAGTTCTATTAATTATGAAAAAGATGTACAAGATGTACATACAGCCATTACATCAGGTGGTTACTACCACCTTTCCCATACTATTTAATTTACACTTCATCCAACAACATCTGATTTCTGCCCACCCCTTGTTTTTTGTTTTTTTAATTCATCATCCAAAGAGTTAGCTGATCGTTGTACCCATTGAAGTTATTGAAAGTTTCTGATCAACCATCTAAACCTTTTAATTTCATTCCCATAGTTCCACACAACTCCCTCATTATTCAGCAACCACATTATCACCACCTTTGAATTACCTCCAATGATTAATTTATTCCAGTTGAGATCTTTTTCCCTCTGCACACCGCTAATATTTCTTCCTTTAGAGAGTCACTCCAATTGGGCCAGAAAAAATAGCAACAACTTGACCATCTTTATTCCTAATGAGTAATGATACCTCCCACTCCCAAAGGCCTTGGATTTCCCTTGCTGCTTCCAGCAAAGTTGAGTTTTATGAAACCGTTTCTCGTTGTGCCCAATTTATTTGAGTTTTGAGTTTCTGAAATCATTTTAAAATAGAAAGTTTTCCAAACTTTAACCTTTTGATATTCAAAGCTTCTACTACTTTCTCATGGTCTTGATCCGTGCAAACAGGAACTGGGTCGCAAATACTGCTATATAGTATGGAAGCAGGAAAGCTATTGAATTCATTTAATGTATTTGAAGGTATCCGTGTGCATGGAATTTCCTGTAGCATTCATGATTCTACAGAAGATGGGCCATCCTCAAGACTTGCTTTCAATATTGCTGTATTTGGAGAGAAGAGGATTAAACTATTTAACTTGTTCATTCAGATAGCATCAGTAGAACAATGCCAGTCAGAATTGATTTTAATTCATGTAATGCCAAAATTTAGTCACTGGATTTTGGACATTTGCTTCTTGAAGGTACAAAATTTTTAATACTGCCTTTCCCCTTTTTGGTTGTTATTTAATTATATACTCTGATTACATTCCTTTTCCATAATATTTTGTTCTTTATTGGTGGTGGGTTGTTAGTAGGACAGTATGCTTTCTCAGCATGGTGGTGACAGTCATCTTGCTATAGGACTCGGTGACAATTCTATCTGTATATGGGATATTGCAAATTCCAATGTGGTCCTTGAAGTAAAATGTCCAGGTTTGTTCCACAGAGTCTTAAACAAGAATCTATTTTTCTTTGTTCCAATTGTTTAAGGTCCAGCATCACAAATAAAGCTGAAAAACCAGGCACTGAGTCTGCAAAGGGTAGAATGTAGAATTCCCTTTTACTTCCTAATGCAAATAATTTGTGTCCATAAATGGGAGCCAAACTTCTACTTAAAATATTTGGATGTAAGGTCTTTCTCATAGTACTATTAAAACAATAATGAGTTTCGAGCCGTGTAACAAGGGAAGTGACACAGATATGACATATGAGTTGTTTGAGACAGTTTCTTTGTAACATTTCCACTCATAGCATGCCTGTCAGTAGACTATAAATGGGTCGGATTTGATTGGATTCAACTACATCCAAGTCTGATCCAATTAATGAAAATCTAAATCCAAATTTGATCTGAAATCGGATCTTGTCTAAGGTTTCAGATCCTATCAGATGTTCAGATTAAACTGAGTCTGTTTCACCATCTTTATAATATTATCATGACCATCATCTAAGCCTTGTCCTAACCAAGGTCCAAAATATCAATACACCCCAATACGCTGAAGTGTGTGTATCGGGGGGTTGACCAATGTGTGTGCTTCCTTTTAGTCTTTTTTTTATAAATTTTACAGGGGGAGGGTGGGGTGGTCTTAGCAAGGCCTACCCCCTGAAAACATTAAAATTTTAAAATATTTAATATTTCACGTATTAGGGTGGGGCTGGTATGATACTATCCGATACACCCCAATATGTGATGAAAATTTGAACCTTGGTCTTAACTATATGTGGTCATCTACATGTGTCCTGCTTTTCCATTTCATTCTGTTCAGTGCCATATCCATCATCAAATTTTGGGTGCTTAAATCATTTCTTACTACTTTCATCAAATTCCTTTTTGATTAAGGGAGAGCTAAGAGAGTTTATCTTTCCCTATCTTCATCCTGTACTTCCTTGCTTTTAATTTATTGAAATTATTTCAGTTATTGATAAAAAATGGATGCAATTTTAAAATCTGGATCTGATCTGTTTATGTAAATGGATCAATCTTCAGAAAATGTGATTCATTGATAGCCCTATCCTTCAGCCAATTTTCAGAAAATGTGTTTCTTTGTTAAATAAGCATTGAGTTTCAATTTGGTTTTTTACCTCCTGAAATATTTCCAGGCTTAAATAAAAGCTTACCTAATGTTCTCTTTTTTGCTATATTATCTTCTTCTGACATTTGAATTGTTTTTCAATTGTAGAGAGGTGCCTTCTGTATTCAATGCGTTTATGGGGCAGCAAGCTAGATGCTCTTCATGTGGCATGTGGTACTATATATAATGAGGTGACCTATCTCTTCCTTTGGTTCCTATTGGAGTTTTCACCTTCTCTGTATTTCTGCAAACTTAGAAGTTTTCACCTTCTATCTAGCTCTGATTAAAAACCAGCTGGGGGAAGAGAGTTGTAAGGGTGTGTGGGGTAATCCTGTTCCACCTAGGGTGGAGGCATCTGCGTGGTTGGTGGCTATGGATAGTGTTCTTACTACTAACCATCTGAAGTCAAGAGGCTTTCACATGGCAAACATTTGCCATATGTGCAAAGAAAGTGAGGAAACAGTACTTCATTTGTTTGGCATGCAGCTGTTCCTCCCTGAGTCTCCGGCGGGAATCTTTTCCAAATGGCCTTCCTACAAGGGCAGCAAAAAATCCAGAATTGTGTGGAGCTGTATTCCTTTTGCTGTGTGTTGGTCAATTTGGAGAGAAAGAAACAGAAGAGTATTGGAGGATAGTCAACAAGAGTTAGAGAAGGTGGTGGAGTCTATTGGAAGGGCTATCTATGGCTGGGTGCTCATCCTTTCAGATTTTGCTCAAAACTCTGTATCAGATTTTGGGTCCTCCTTTTGGAATGCTCTTGAGATCCAAGAATGTAATCCGGATTAGCTTTTTGTAATGCCTGATGGTGTAACCTCTACACCTTGATGTAATTTGTGGTTTTTCTTAATAAATCTTTCTTTTACGTTACTATAAAAAAAACTTCATTTTTCCTTATTCACTCAAATCAGCCTTTTTGGTAAAAGAGTTGAACCTCATTTCCAATTTTTAGAAAATGTTTACTTTTATTCAACAAGTGAAGGATGTACAAAAGTAGCCCAGGCTCTAAAAGGCAAATAAGAAAAAAAAGAGCCCACCCAAGAATTACAAAGGCAAAGAGCTAGCGCTATACAAAAATTCCCTTCCTGATCCAGATTTGGCTAAATAATCTGCAGATTGGTTCAATTCCTTAGAGATCCATCTGAAAGTAGAATGCTGAGTTGCGGGAACCTCTTTTATCTCATTTAGAAGGTTAGCAAGCCTCCATGGACAAGACTCTGCTCTAGATATCCACCCAAATTTGTTCTTAGGTTCACTTTCCACCATGATTGAACTGATCTGAGTGGACTTGGCAATAATTAAGCCCTGAAGAACAGCAGGAACCTCTGCTTCTGAAGCAGTTGTAGCAATAATTGGTTCACTGTAGGCTCAAACTAGAGACCCCTCAAAGGTCAAAACAGCACCCTCAATCCTTACAACCAAGGGCTGATCAGGAATTCTTCTGAAACTACCATCAAACTGCAGAATGAAGGCTGCCTTTGGAATGGGTATGAGTGTGGGTCTGAGACAAGGAACATTGGGTGAGAAGTATATGATCTCCAAGAGATTTCTGTCAAGGTCCCCATCACCAAGGACCTAAATGGATTGGATTCAAATTCGGATTCGGATCCAAATATAAATGAATCAAATTTGGATATGCCTATATCTGATTCGATCCAACCTGTTTGCAGCCCCAAGGGACCAACAACCAGTTGTTGGAAGTAGGATTTTGGTAGTGAAGTGCTATTAGGAATGAGAGACCAGATTTGTTTGTGATATAACAAATTGATATGCTTTCAGAATAGAATCTATACCAGAACCTTGGTGGTCTGTTTGGATGACAAGCAGGGACTGGTATACAACATTTTGTGAGTCCGCTAAGAATGGCTACACAGCAAAAGTCTAATGGGATGGATGGTATTATTCATGTTTATCATTCAATTTCTCCTTTTCTTCTTAGGGTGGGTGGAGCATTCTCATCTTTATTCTTATGAGAAAAATAGAATTTTTTTTTTGATAACTGAAAATGATTTCATTAATCAAGAGTAATAAAACTTATGAGAAAAATAGAATTAACCTGTTAGTTAGAGGCATGAATTTGAGCCTGCTGGGTGAGGCCATGTAAAACACCCACCACTGCACGAAATCTGTGTCTATGCCATTTATGTACTGTTTTGCAATCTACCTGGTGCTATTTTACATTGTCTTTATTTTTAATCATATTACTAACCATTGCCATATTTACTCATAATGTTGTTTCTGTTTTGCATTTACAGTTGCTTGTGTAATATATCCTAGTGTTAAACCAGGATCTGTTGCATTGAACTTCCAATTTTGATTATTTTAACTATATGATTTATTGAAGCTGAACTGCATTTGGCAGATTATTGTTTGGAAGGTGGTTCCTCAGAACAATGTACCACCATCAAGAAGGTCAATAAAAGATCCCAATGGTTTATGTGGTTCTTTCTGCAATAATGTCCAGCTTCATGATCGACAATATGAAGCTATTTATTTGCATAGACTCACTGGACATGAAGGTTCAATCTTCCACATAGCATGGTCCTCTGATGGATCAAAACTGATATCTGTTTCTGATGATCGTAGGTGGATAATCTGCTTGGCTATTTGTGTTTTTGTTATTTATTTATTTTTTTTATAAATTTTAAAGAAAGCCAGAGCTTGTTCTATGTAATGTTGTTTTGCTTTTCTTAAATGCTGCAGTGCTCGTGTCTGGACACTTAATGCTGAGAGAAAAGATTCCACTGGTACAAGGGGGGTTGGAGATCCCACTTCTACTGATCTCTCACTATTTGGCCACAATGCAAGGGTTTGGGATTGCCATATCTCTGATTCTGTAAGCTTTGATCTCCATTGGAAATTGAAAGTATTTTTTCAACTATACTTCTAATTTGTCTATATATTTCCCAACATTGTTGAAATTTGAGTGTTCATTATTCTTTTTGAAGATTTCTTGAAAATAAGCTGGTAAAGTTGCATAAAATTATATGGTGATATCTTTTTCCGTTCTTTTCTTTTTTTTTTTTCTTTTGCCATAATTTGTCTGCATATATACATGCTTTTCTCTTGTGCAAAAAATCAAAATCAGGCATTCCTTCACCATGATATCAATGGATGCTTTTCATTTCATATATGCAGAGATTGGGTTAGCATCAAATGCTTCTCACATTTAGGGCATATGGTCCAAAGCAAAGATGGTAAATTTGCAAACATATAAGCTCCATATGATTCTACCTAGGTAAATTATTAAGGAGTAATTTAATGAGTAAGATTGAGGTTCACTTATTATCCATTTGGTATTTGTCTCTGTTTGTCTGCAGTGGGTAAATTACAACTGGAAAATGTGTCTGTACGTGGGCCCTACTTGTTTATCCCATATGTGGGTCCCATGTGTTCTGGAGTTAGTATAATATTTATTTGATGAGTTCTTTTTGGAAAGTCCTGAGCAATTCTTTCACTTAGTTTAAGTAAATTGGTGGTCCCACATGTAAACTCTATCCAAATAGCGCCTAATCATGCTGGCCTGCAAAATTTTAGAAGGTATCAATTATGGTTACAGGAACCTCATTGGAGACCTTTTGGAGATCCTCCAATCTTTACATTTTGTGCCCCACACAGGATCAACCATTAATCCCTGTCCTCACATTAATTCAAACTTCAGTTTGATGGTAGCTGCATGGGGATACCAAGTTCCATAAGTGCAGCAGGTATTGGTGGAATCATCTTCAAGTCAGAAGGTGAAATCGTTGAGCTTACAGTGAGCCAATAGGACATGCTGATTTACAGAAGCAGTTCTGCCTGTGGGTATCCAAATGACTTCCTTCTAGTTAAGGAGACTCAAGAAATGTTATTTTATGGTTTCGATGTACAGGCAATGGTCCTTGGAAATGATCTTATTTTCACAGTGGTATTAGAAAAATCTCTACTAGCTGAATAGCTAGATTAGATGGATTGCAAGGGAATTAAATTATATGGCCAATGGATCAACTGAGGCAGGTAAGGAAGGGCATATTTGTAAAGCAGAAACACTTTGACCATGTAAATTTTGGTTGGGCTGTATTTTTTTTTTTCTTTTTTTCCTTTTGTCTTGACTGTACATCCTCTCATGTATGTTCCTTTTCCCTTGGTTTTAAATGAAATTTACTCTTAAAAAAAAGTAATATTCTTCATGCTATACCTAGTAAAATGTTGAACAAAATGATGCAACTGGATTGGAGGTAAATGTGCATTTCCCTCCATTTTTCTTAAAAATAAATTGAGCTATAATTTTGAACAAGGAAACCTTTTCCATGTTAACTGAGTGTTGATACATGTTGATTTGCACAGCTGTAAATAGGTGATAAATTATTAGTAAACATGTTGCTTTCTGTTGTTGTCAATGAAGAAAGAAGCTGTTGGTAATGACCATATTATGTTTTGCATACATATAATTACCCATAGTGGAATTTTGGTTGTTGCTCAGTGTTTGTTGGGTGAGTTTGGATCTGCTGACCACAACACATTGCTGGCCATGTTCACCCAGCCACACATTGGGAACATCTCTTGTACTTTATATCACTGATATTCCCAATGTGTGGCTGGGTGAACGTGGCCAGAAGATCTGGACTCTTGTTGGGTAAGGTGGGTCCTTTTGTGTTATTTATCAAAAAAAAAGATGGGTCCTTTTGTGTAGAGTGGGGTAGGTGGTATGCGCCTTCTACTGCTCTGCAGCACTTTTTTTTTTCTTGGGGTGGGGGGTGTTGGGTGGTTGAATCTTTTGTATATCCTTGAATTATAGGTCTTTCTTTGGGTGGACGAATTAAGGGGTCTTTTTATTTTTTTCCTTGCCTCTGTACCCAGTGTATATTTACCCTTTCTTTGTAGTTTGTTTAATGTTACTCTTTAGTGGTAATGAATTGGCAATTTCCTCTATGCTGTGGAGTTATGACTGACCTCAACTACAGGGGGCTCTGTGGCAGTAAACTGAAACTTTATTCTAAATGCAACTCCAATGTTTTACAACAACTTTCGTTGTGCTTTAGTGCAAGATGGGCTTGGAATTTTTTGTGATGAGGATGGTTGTGACCTGTTCTGATGCTGGACACCTGGACCAGTTGCTTTTTAAATTTTAGGGCCTGTTCGTTTTTTGGATTTTGAGAGGGGGGAAAGTTGGTCAATGAGATTTTGGTTCCCATTGACCAAGATACCTATGTTCTTTTTCAGATTTATGTGGGGTCCATGGAAAATTTATTTTCTCTGGGTATCACGTACCTGGGTAAGTGATACCCATCTCCTAGTTGGGTAAGTAACTTTCCCACCTAGGGGAAAGTTGCCAACACTTGGATGGGACAAAATTGCCCCTTTTAATAATGGCTTTTTATGGCTAAAATGGTCATTGTCTTATTTACTTGGGAAATAAAAGAACATGGGTAAATGCACTTACCCGGGTAAGTATTTCTGGGAAACACTTACCCAAGTAAGTGCATTTACCTGGGTAAGTAACTTCCTGAAAAGCATACGGGGCCTTAATGGCCAAATAGAAGTGCTATTACCTGTGATACAGCCATACAGGTTGTTTACACTGGATAAATTTGTGTAGTAGATAGAGGATATGATCTTCAAGGGGCCATTACTTTGTGTAATGGTAAAGCCTCAGACTGGCAAGTGTGGAGAATGTGGGTTTGAGTCTGAGAGGCCATTTTGTGCAAAAAAATGCCAAAGGTTAGGACTATATCCAGTCTACCCCTCCCATGACTCCAGATAGCTAGGACCAACATTGGGATTGGGTAATGGCCTTCTCTATAGAGGACAAGATCTTCATATTATGAGCTGGTGTTAATCCAATTTCCACCATTTTGAGAGGCATGGATTACCATACAAGTTGAGGGGTTATCGCAGGTGCAGAATTTCAAATACACCCTTACTGATTTACATCTAGTGCTGTCAATTGGTTGGGTCTAGTCTGGGTTAGGTAGACCTCGGCCTGGCCTAATAAGTAAATGTGCAAAACCTGTTCCGGTAATTGGGACTATTGGATCTGTTAGAGAATAAAAACCTATTCAGGGACCTAACAACTTAAGCTTTTAGGTTGAAAGATTCCTTGAGAGGATCTCACCCAATAAGACCTAATTATAATTGTCCGCTATGCTTTTAACCTCTAGTTTGACAACAAACCTACTTATTTGTTAAAATGACACATTTGAACATCAGGATATGATAATATTACAAGTATATCATGGGAAAATGTTTATGCTTTATGGTGAAAGAGAAAAATAAGTATATAACATATATATATATATATATATATATAATAAGTATATAATATAATACTTGTATGTATCTATGTTGGTTTGGAACGGCCAAAACGGATTCCAACCCTATCATAATTGGAACGCATAATACCGACCCAGATCCTATATAAGTGGATCAGTTCAATTGGGGCCTGTCTGGTCTGCTCAGCCCATTGACAAACCTATTTACATCATTCTTCCAAAGATGATTTCAGAATTAATGCATAATTTTCTGCTATTTCATGCCTTAAGTTCTGTCATTTGTTTACTTTGTCACAGATGGATACCTTCTTCTGAAAATGACTTGTCTTTTCATATGATGTCCCTTTTAGTTAATTGTCACTGCTGGTGAGGATTGTAGCTGCCGCGTGTGGGGAATAGATGGGAGCCAACTTAAGGTGATCAAGGAACATACGTAAGTTGTGAATCTAAGTTCCATGTTGTTAAAATTCAGGAAATTTGCTGTCTTTGCTGCTCACATAACTTTTGTTCCATAAGTATGGCACTTAATGGTTGAACTCTGTCTGGTAATGACTATTTTTATTCTAGAGGGGTATGCGTACATGGCATGACACATACTGCATACCCATGTGGTTCTACTAATCATTCTAGAAAACCTTGTCTGTCCTGTTCTTTATATCTGTTAACCACTTATACTGTAGACCTTTGAAACATCGATGCTCAAATATGTATTACTGATTCTTATTATTACTTTATATTCTACATCCATTTGAAAGAGTGCAAATGTGTAGGAGTTGGAAACTGGTCTATCAAAATGTCACTGTTCTGTCTATTTTGCACAATTATGTCATTCACATGTGGCATTTTCTCATAAGTTGAAATTTCAGATACAGATGCACTATTCTAGGTCATGTGAGACTCATGTAATTGACAATCCAGCCTGGAAGATAAACATGGTATAATATTGCAAAAGTTCTACATACATGCAGTAATTGCCAAGTAGAGTTTGAGCAATCTAATGGATGAGCTTGTCATGGAAAAGAATACTCTGGTTTTTCAATCTTATATTCCAAATTCTATAGCATAGCAACCACACAAGATTGGGATAGGGGATATGCTAGTTGATTGGATTGGCTTGGAACAATAAGAATGTATTCTGTTGCTCTTGCAGGTTGGAACTTTATTCAGCTTGAGAACAGTCTTGAAATCTGGTTGAGCTGTAGTATTGGAAGATGGGAAGGAAATGTCTAGACTTATTAGAGGCTTGATTGGTTGGTAGGTGTATATAATCTCTCCTGGAAAAGAGAGGTTGCTGAATAGGCAACAAAGGAATGACAAGCCTCTCAACCAGTAGAGGTTAGACTGCTGGTAGGGTATTTTTCTCTGTGTTCTTCCAAAAGAGAGGAAGCAGAAATTATTCTGCAATTGGAATCATTAATCATTTTCAATCCTGAGCTTTGACTAGATTGATAGAATTCTTTGGTGGTTAGTTTGTGTTATGTGTATTCCAATTGATGCCTGGAGTTTGCCTACTGTTAGAAGTTTAATCTGTTATTCTGTCTTTTATTTATGCTTTGTATTGGATTTATAGGGGCAAAGTTGTCTATTCAGTTTTGTTCCTTGGTGGGGGAATTGTTTTTTATTCAATTTATTACTTAAGTAGGGGGTGTCATTGTAACTTTTTTCTATTAAGAAATTATTTTATCAAAAGGCTTGGCAGATTGGCTATTTATTCTGAGAGGGTACAGCCATACAGAATTTTTTTGCATTTGAGCAGTACTATTCTGAGATGATGGGTTTATATGAAAAGCTTAATATCTATCAGCCGATTACTTCTGATACATATTTTTTTTGCATTTGGCACTGCATGGGGTAAATTTATCTTTAATTGGATCAGAGAAATATTACTTTGCAAATTTTGCAGGTCAACTGTACAAGATGAGGGTCATTAGTGAAGGAGATATTTGCTTATTAAAAACCACTCACAAGGTCACCACCATATCCAAGTATAAAGTGAGGGAGATTATAGAGACCATTGATAAGAATCTGGTTTTGGTAGAAACCCAAAAGGTAGAAGATGATGGAGTGGAAGGGAGGTAGTTTGGTTTTTCGATTCAAAAAATAAAGACATGAGTCAAAGGGGTAAAAACATCTGGTTCAGAATAGTAGGGTCCGCATGTTTGAATTGGAATCGTTTTATGAATAAATAAAGGGGTATAAAGGACTTGGAAAATGAAAATTGGAGGTCCAACAGATTTATTTGATGGACCTGGTGGAGTTTAATTTTCCAATGTCCTCTTGATATGAGAATCAGGAAATTAAGAAGGAACTCTGGTTTTGGAGGGGCTGAAGGACAATTTGGGATTATAAATGGGGAAGTTAGACTTGCTAATAAGGGATTAAAGGGTGTGAATTATGATGGACATCATATGGCTAAATGTTGGTATTTTATTATCTTTGTGAGTTTGAAAAGTTGAAGAGGACAAGTTTGGATTCTTTTAATTTTTTTTTGAGGATGGTGAGGGTGTTGAATTTTGGCTGGAATTGAAAGGGGTTCATGGAAGTTTTGGGATTACCTTGGTATTTAGGGAATTTTAATGTGATAAGAAGGCTTGGCAAGATGAAAGGATGTCAAGATAAAGAATTCACAGCTGAAGGGGTCTAATTTTCTTGGTTCAGCACGTGGCTTTTCAGACATCAGCTAAGGGAAATCTCAAGCTTAGCAAGGGAGATTGGGGTGAGGTTTATTTGGGCAAGAAGATCAGATAATGGTATGGCTGATGCTTTAGCAAAGCAAGGAGTCAATAGGCAAGAGTTGTTTTGGGCCTGTTTATGAGACAGTTTGTATCAAAGGGTTCTCCATCTGGCCCTTGGATGGTGGCAGTTGTAATTTTTATCCATTATATTAATGAAAGTTACCGCTTCCCATAAAAAAAATGCTGAAGAGATTGGATGGTCCTTGAATTCATGCAAAGAGAGTCAACCAGATACAATCCAAGATCTTTTGATGAGTGCAGTGGTGAATTGAAGCATGTTTAGTTGTATGGATGTTCAGTTATTAGTTTGTAGAGTTCTTGTTGTTTACTTTTTTCCTTCTTTCGTTCTTGTTAGTGAAATCTCTTCACTTGGTCTTATAATTCCTTTTTTCCTTCAGTGAAAAGTTTCCCTATTATATAAAAAAATTCTTGTTGCCATGCATGACATCCCTATATGTAGCATATACTGTTTATTAGTTCTAGTATTCTTTTTTCTTTTGTCATCTAGTACAGCCGGCAGTGTCACCTTACCAAATGGCGAAATATTCTAGGGAACAACCATGTAATAGATCTATTACAAAAATATTACTAAATATATTTAAAGATGGGAAATTTTGAAAGCCAAGTGCCAGAACATCATATGGAGGCATCATTGCTTATGTGGCTTCTAGAAGTCACAACTACCAAGTGTTGACATCTTTTGTTGAAATCAGTTTAGAGCATCATAAGCATGTTCTGAGGACTGCCATGCCATGGTACTATGTTCTGCATGGCTAGAACATTAGAAACTTTTGTTTTCCAACTGTCATGGTAACACTGATATGGGACTGTGGATGATATTTTTAGATGTAGTAGAAGATGAAGACTGTAATCAGTCTTGAATCCTAATAGGTTTTAGGTTTACAAAACAGAAGAAAAGTGAGAGAAAGGAGAAGGAATAGAAGAGAAACAGGAGAACACAAGGGATTGAAAGGAGGGACAGATTCTAACAGATCTGCCGCCGCCACTCTCTTATTATTTATAGGTTATGTTCAGTACATAATGGAAAGGACACATCTGCCCTTAGTACTTACATGATAAATAAAGTAAATAAAAACTGAATAAATAACAACTGAATTAACAAACTGACTCAAACTGACACTACTATACTGAAACAAATAACTACACATGCTGTCCTACGAACACAGTGGGGACCACTGCTGTGGGGCCCACATCAGTGTTCCCTACAGATGTTAAGGTATGGGTGACTTTGTTGCTCAATCCCCAAGTTTCAGCATGATGGGGAAAGCTATATTGTTAGTAATATATTTGAATAGTTCTGATATTTTAGCTTTCTAAAATCAATCAAAAATTTATTTTAGTTTTTCAAAATTTAATTCTTAAATGCTATAGAACATCTTGCTTACTTGATATGTTGTTATCTTTTTGAAATTGTACAGAGGAAGGGGCATATGGCGATGTTTGTATGATGAAGACTCTTCTCTGCTTGTTACTGCTGGCTTTGATTCTGCAATCAAAGTACACCAAGTTCATACTTCCTTGTCCAGGAGCTCAGTGGAACAGACGTGGAAAGTCAAGGAGTTTAGAGACATGACCAATGTCTTTACTATTTGTACCCCAAAATTGTCGGAAAAGCTTGGACTCATGGACAGGTAACTCTGTTCTAAAGCTGTCCATTTTTTTTTTCTGGTACAAAAATTTTATTTTAATTTCTGAAGTGAAAAAAAGACTATTGTGTTCATTTTTAGAGGATATATTGGCTCCATATTCGTTTAGAGGGATGAAAATCCATGCTACCCATTTCACAGAAACATTAATCTATCAGATGATAAAAAGGGGTTGCCAGATGATTATGATTGCTTTTTTATAGGGAACAAGATTTCATTAAAATTTAAAACAAAATGTAAACAAGAAAACAAAAGTAAGAGAGAAATGAAAAGAAGCTATAGGTTCTCACAAATAAATAAATAAATAAATAAAAACTAGGTTCCCAGGACTAGACTGAACCCCTATACAAAAAGAAAGCCCAACTGCTAAATGCTGGATCATATATTCTCCCAATCGCTTGACACATACAAAGCCAAAAAAAGGAATGAATCACCCCAAGAACATTACCTGCAGCTGCTACCACCCGATATATAACCAAACCAAGACCACCTGCCACCCCATCTCAACGCCAACAAAATTAGAAGGATGATCATAACAATTTTTTGTCTTTCTGTGCTCATACTAGGGCATTCTCCAGAAACAACGCATTGCACCCTAACTGGAGTGTAGTGTAGGATCATTCATTTGGATATATTACTTGGTTATAGCATTGTACTTTACCTTCAAAAGGGTTTAAAAAAATGCTGGGATATCTCATAGGTGTGCAATTTAATTTTAACCAATAGAAACTTTAATTTGGTTTCCTTGAACTATGATGCACACAACACAGTTTCTTGAAGGTTTCATTATTAACCACTGATTCTGTTTCATGGCTGGTACTTGTCACAGCAAAAGTGAATATGTACGTTGCTTGCGATTCACACGAGAGGATACCCTTTATATTGCCACTAACCATGGACTTTTGTACCATGTTAATATATCTGACCCTGGAGATGTAAAATGGACTGAGCTTGTCCGAGTCTCTGAAGAAGTTCCAATTGTCTGTATGGATTTATTATCTATAAGCTCATCAGATTTCTCAAGAGATGATGAGGATTGGATTGCAGTTGGAGATGGTAAAGGAAATGCGACAGTTGTTAGGGTTTCTGATGGTGTATGCACTGATAGTGGCCCATCCTTTACATGGACAGCAGGATTAGAGAGACAACTCTTGGGAATTTATTGGTGCAAGTCATTGGGGTGTAGGTAATAAAATTTCATACTCCTTGTTTATGGGCATATCTGAATCACTCATTGGGTATAGACCATAAGGATGGTTTATCAATGTCCTGGTGGTACAGGTGGAGTAGGACCTATTGTGCATGCCCTGCCAACTTGGGGATGTTAGAAAAAGGAAGTTGGCTTAATTGATGGCTATTGTTTGGTAGCCATCCAATTCCAATCTAGAACTTCTGTAAATGGTGCTTCACAATTACTGTTAAATTTATTCCTGTCCAGAAGCATTAGGTGGCTATGGACCTTATGGCCATCCAATTGTTTCACTTTGCATTGAAAATCTTCATGGGATCCCTCAAACATTCACTTGCTACCTCCTTCTCATACCATAAGAAGGTAGGTATGGCATTGCAAGAGATATGATTGATGTCATTTGTGTATGTCATACATGTGGTCATGCCTTTTTATTGTGTATATTTGAGCCAAAGTCATATTGAACTCATAATAATCCCTGGTTTTTAGACCCCTTACGTGTTTTGATCTTGTCCTTTTTCCTTTGATGTCTTGAGGCAGTATTGTTTTGAACTTGGGTGTCCTTCGTTTTTTAATTGGAGGACATTCATATTTTCCTAATAACCCCTAATGATGGGTCCTTCTGTGCATGTGGACAACGTTTTCTATCATTCCAAAGGCAGGCACATTCTTTATTGTATACTTGAGAGGTATCTAAACATTTCCTTTTATGGTGGGCTATTATCTTTTCATTAATCTCTAGTGTTTCTATTATGCAGCCATATTTTCACTGCTGATCCTAGAGGGATTTTGAAACTGTGGAGAATCTTTGATCCCTTGCAATCTTGTACTAATAGATCTATACAGAATTACGAAGCATCTCTGGTTGCAGAATTCACATCATGTTTTGGGGCACGCATAATGTGCTTGGATGCATCATTTGATGAGGAGGTAATTGTGTTTCATCTTCCCTTCTTTGGTTTACTTTCTCTTGAATTAGCCTGCTCATTTCTATGTTGAATTCAATCATACGGAGTTAAGATGGGCTATTGGTAGAACATTATGCTTCTATTTGACTTCATTTGTAGTCAAGTGAACATGGTAGGACTTAGTAAAATGAATTGCAACATGCTGCTACATGATGTTAGCCATTATTGTTTGCTAAAGTAGTTATAAACTTATAATTTCTCCTTATTTTGCAATAAATTCCTTCACCTCTTTCACAAAAACATAATAAATTCTGACTTTTATTTTTCAAGAGGAAGATATTTCTGAGGAGAGAGAAAAGAAGAAATAAAAACACCTGCCTTCCCTCTTATTCTTTTGGAATGAATAATAAAAAGATGCCAAATTACATAGGAAAAGTATATCTAAAACCATTGGCCTTAAGATCTATGAATCCTGATAACAATGTTGTAAGACTGGAACCAGACCGGATGGCTGAACCGTGAAAGTTGGAAAGTGGTTTCGGTTCCAGTTTTTCAAATTTCTGAAAAAAATGGCTGAATCACCAGAAACCCATGAGAACCATTGAAAACTAGCCAGGTTTTAACAACCCATCCAGTTTTCAACAACGGACCTGGGTCACTGATTTATTACACAGCAAAGGGGTGGAGCTATATGCATTTGAGTGGGGTGGATTGACCCCACTGAAGTTAAAAAAAGCTGGTTTTCAGCGACGGGCTTGGGTCACTGATTTATTACAAAGCACAATGGCAAAGCTATATGCATTTGAGTGGGGTGGATTGACCCCACTGAAGTTCAAAAAGAAGCATTAAATTATTGTATAATGTCAGGCTTTTCAGCCCACTTTTCCATATTGACCCTCATAAAGTTAAATGAAAATATAAGTGTGGGGTCAATTTAGGCATTTTATTGGACTTTAGACTTATTGATTTTTAGACTATGTATATAAAAGAACCTGTTTGGGAGAGCTTCTACAGTGATTGAGCTGCGTTGACAGAGCCACTTCCTAGAAGCTACCTACTATTAGCTTCACTGGGAAGTTGCCCATGAAGCCTATTTTTGGCTTTCCAGATTTTTTCCAAACAAGGTTTCATGACTTTATAGGTTTCTAGGTTTTTGATAAAAAAAAGGTTTCTTGGCTGAAACATTGCCAGAAGTCGCTGCGTTAAAACCCTCCAAACACGCACAAAGGCCTCCATGATCTACGATTTGGGTGATTGAAAATGCAAAAAAAAACAAAAAATAGTACTTTTTGATATTTACAAAACTTTAAGTTATTTATGACCCCACTAGAAAAATTCCTGGCTACATCATTGACAAATCATAAATTCGAAATGGTGAAATTTGAGTTTGTGACCTCTACCTTGCATATATTAACACGATACCATTTATCCATTATAGCATTTTCACCTATTTTTGTCTCTTTAATATCTATATTAATCAAATATCTATATAAGTCTTTGAAATTTGAATAAAGTGTGAGTTAAAAGACTTGAACCCCAGAAACTTGTATCGAGAACGAAGACAAAAACCATCTGACGACAACTTATACATATATCATGTTTTCTTTCTAGAAGAGAGAAAAGAAGAGAAGAGGAGAGGAAGAAAAGTGTTTGAGAGTCAAGAGGTTGGGCTGGCGATGCCTAGCTTTCTATTTATATTAACATGATGTAAAATAAAAGAAAAGAGAGATTACAAATATGCTGGCGGCACACCCTAATAATAAGAACTTAAAACAAAGAAAAGAACATGCTGACAGCATCCTAGGATGACAGCACTCTAACAGCAGAAATAAAAACTAAGTCTAACAACATTCCCCCTCAGGTTGGGCTGAATATATCTATCATGTCCAACTTGTCACACAACTCATTATGCCGCAAGTATGGAAGCCCTTTTGTGAGAATATTGGTTAGTTGCTCCTTGGAGTTGACATAAGGAGTACAAATTTCTCCCTTTTCCAATTTTTTTCTTATGAAGTGTTTATCCACTTCAATGTGCTTTGTCCTATCATGTAGGACAGGATTGCCAGCAATATTTATAGCTGCCTTATTGTCACAATAAAGAGACATAGGATTGTGAACTGTAATCCCAAGTTCCCCTAGAAGATTCTTCACCCAAAGTACTTCAGCCACCTCATGTGCCATAGCCTTATACTCCGCTTCAGCACTTGACCTTGCAACTACACTTTGTTTTTTATTTCTCCAGGTCTCTAGATTTCCTCCCACAAATGTGCAGTACCCACTTGTGGACTTTCTATCATCCACAAGACTTGCCCAATCAGCATTTGTATAGACTTCCACCTTCAGATGATTATGTTTGTTGAATAGCAAACCATCTTGGATACTTCTTCAAATACCTAAGAATCCTCTCTGTTGCCTCCATGTGTGGTCTCTTAGGGGAATGCATGAATTGGCTCAGGACCCCAACTAAATAAGAAAAATTTGGACGTGTCATGGACAAATAAAGCAACCTTCCCACTAACCTTTGAAATTGTTTCACATCTTCTAGAGGTTCACCATCACAATCACCCAGTTTATGATCAATGTCCATAGGAGTGTCTGTTGGTTTTGCACCTAACTTGCCTGCGTCTTGTAACAGATCAAGGATATGCTTCCTTTGAGAAATGAAGATGTCTCTTTTTGAGCAGGCAACTTCAATTCCAAGAAAGTACTTTAGTGGACCCAAATCTTTCACTTCAAATTGGGAGGTTAGGAACTCCTTCAACCTTTGTATTTCTGAGCTCCAGTTTCTTGTAATGATGATATCATCCATATACACTATCAACACAGTAACATGTTCCTGACATCTCTTCGCAAAGAGAGTGTGGTCAGATTGACATTGTTTGAATCCTACTTGCTGGACCGCTGTATGAAACTTACTGAACCATGCTCTGGGAGATTGTTTTAAGCCATAGAGGGACTTTCTTAGTTTGCACACCTTATTTTCACTGCCTTTGGCACAGAAACCTGGGGGCTGAACCATGTACACCTTCTCCAGGTCACCATTTAAAAAGGGATTCTTTATATCCAATTGATGCAATTCCAATCAAAGTTTGCAACCAATGATAAAAGAACACGAATTGAGTTCATCTTAGCTATTGGAACAAACGTCTCATCATAGTTAACACCATAGACTTGAGTGTACCCTTTTGCTACAAGCCTTGCTTTGTACCTTTCAACTGTCCCATCCGCCTTATGTTTCACTTTAAATACCCACTTACACTCCACTGGGTCTTTCCCTCTTGGAAGATCTACGAACTTCCAAGTCTGATTCTTATGGAGGGCATTAATCTCCTCCTTCATAGCATCTATCCATTAACGGTATTTTAAGGCCTTTGCAACTAGGGGTGAGCAAAAAAAACCGAAAAACCGAACCAATCAAAACTGAACCGAAAAATTAGTTATCAGTTCAGTGTTTTTAAAAAACTGAAGGTACTGGTTCGGTTTCAGTTAACCAATATAGAAAACCGGCGGTTAACCGAACTGACTGGTATACCTATATTTCTATATATTTTATATATTTATGTATATTATATATTTTTACATAGTTGTCAAGGCGACGCCTAGGCGACAAGGTGCCCTTTAAAGCTCGCCTCGCCTAATCGCTAAGCATTTTTCTACTTCCTACTATAAAATACTTTTTTATTCATTCTTTTTTGAAATTATAATTATAAAATAGACATCGTTAAACTAAAATAATCATTTTGTGTGTTTATATACTAATTTCTTTTTATTATTTTCTTATTTCTTAGGGTTTTAATCAACACAAACATTGCTAAATGCTGTATTGAACCCTCAAAGACTTAAAAACCTGAACCAATAAGTAAGGAAGAACTTAAAATTTTATCTAATCAGCACATTTTCCTCTTCCATATATTCTTCTTCTACTATTACTACTACCAATACTTTTTATTTTCTTCTTTTCCTATAACAAAAATAAGGGTTCAGCCCCTATATTTTTTGAATTTTATTTTTCTTTTTCATTTTCTTCTCATGAATATGTTGATTTTCTATACTTTAATATGAAATTTATACTTTTCTTATGAAAATCATGAATAATTATTAAAGAAATATGGTTATGGTACCTAGGGAACTACCCTAAGGTCTATGTTTTTAACATAAAAAAATCCATCGCCTAGGCGACTAGGCGACAAGGCACCCCCCAGTTGCCCAACCTCGCCTTGGCGCCTTGAATACTATGTATATTTTATATATTATAAATTAATAAATATGCATTATATATAAGTATATATTTATAATATATGATATATTATTTATTATTTAAAATATAATACTATATATTTATAATTTTTATTATATATTTATATATATTTTTATAATATATATTGTAAAAATTAAAAAATCGAAAAACCGAACCAGCGGTTAACTAATTGGCTTCGGTTCGGTTTCGGTTACTGGTTTTCCAAAAATCGGTAGTACCGGTTTGGTTACAAAAAAAGGCCCACAGTTCTGTTAACCGAACTGTGAGCACTCCTATCTACAACATTTCTATGTATTGGGGATGATGCTATCAACTACAGATAAAAAGGCACAGTGAGGGGGGGAAATGTGATCATAGGAGACATACTAGGTAATGGGATGTTTGGTAGTGCATGACCTGACTCCCTTTCTTTTAGCAATAGGAACGTCAAGGTCATCCACAATAGAAGTGGGAGCCAGGGATAATTTGGGGGGTCGGCCTAGCATGGCCCAAGCCCATGTGGGCCCGTGCCGTGTTGCGGGCTTGGGCCGGGTGGGCTGCAAGTTGTGCCGTGGGCCTGGGCCGTGCCAAGCTGGGCCACAGGTCGGGCCTTGGGCGTGGGCCAAACTGGGCCATATTGTTTTCTTTTTTTGTTTTTTTGACATTTTTTATTTTTTTATTTTTTTTCTAGGTAAAACTAAAATATTTAACTTTCCTTTGGAAGCTATTTGAAAAAATAAGAAATCTAACAAAGAAGTCAAAGACACAAATACTCAAAGTGAATAACAAATTGGAGGAAAAATAGGAATTTTATTTCATTTAAATTTGAATGATACAAAGCATACAATGGTTGGATGAATGAAATATGAAAATTGGAAAATGGAATAAATTAATAAAATATAAAAATACAATATAGTTACAAATTGAAAATAACTCAAATAAATTAAATAAAATTAAAACAAAATTTGTAATAATTTGAAAAAATGCTATACAACTATTTAGTATACAAAAATATTGACTTCATCGTTTTCTCCTATTGTTCTTGACTTTGATCATTGTAGGAATTGAAAATGGTTGAGGATAAGGCTATTTATAGGAATTGTTGAATTGGTGTGAAAAGAATGGTGGAGGATAAGGATATTTATAGGAATTGAAAATAATTCAATTGCCCAAAATACCCTAAAAACTAACTATTTTTTAGTTGTTAGGAGGGGTATTTTGGTCATTGTAAGGTTATTTATCACTTTACTCGAAATGCCCCCCTAAACTAGCTATATTATATAGCTGTTGGGGGGCATTTTTGTCATTCTTTCTCCCCCAAAACCAAAATACATAAATACCCGCCTATATAGCTGCTTATAGCTGTTGGGGGGTATTTCTATAACCCCCCCCCAAAAAGCTGAAACTAGCCATTGGGGACCCCCCAACGGCTAGTTCATTGTGCAGGACAAGCGCAGCTCGCTATGGGCCCGTGGGCCGTAACGGGCCGTGCCGTGTGCTATGCCACGGGTGGGTCGTGCTGGCACGTGGGCCATGGGCGACACGACATGCATAGTCGTGCCGTACGTGCCGGTCCGTGGACTTGGAACCCTAGGCCCAACACTGCCCGGACCATTGTGTCGGGCCTGGCACGCCATCGTGTCGTGTTGTGCCAGGCCATGCCAGGCCATGGGCGGCACAGCTCGATTTACACTTCTACCCCTGTTTACAGGTTGAGGATTCATCTTGTACCTAGTAAATCTTGGCATAGTGCCTTTGCTCAGAATAGGTGGTTTTGGCCTGTTCTCATATCTCACTAGCAGTGTCTGCCCACATAAAGTTCTTCACATCAGGTTTCATGGTTGCAAGAAGCCAGGACATCACCATTACTGTTCTCTTGGTCCCACCTATCATGTTAAGCTGTTACGGGTTGAGGATTCAGCTTGTACCTGGTAAATCTTGGCATAGTGCCTTTGCTCAGAATAGGTGGTTTTGGCCTATTCTCATATCTCACTAGCAGTGTCTGCCCACATAAAGTTCTTCACATCAGGTTTCATGGTTGCAAGAAGCCAAGACATCACCATTACTGTTCTCTTGGTCCCACCTATCATGTTAAGCTGTCCCATCCTTGGGTTTTTTCACTCTTCCATTTATGTAGCCAGCTTTTCCCCTTGCTGTTACCTAAGTTTTACACCTTTAGCCCACTCTAGGTAGTTCAGGCCATTTAAAGGGGTAATTGGCATGGGAAACATCATATTTTCAGCTCCCATACCAGCTGTACTACGGGTTGATGTAACCCCAGATGAGGCAAAATCATCATTTGCCATTGACAGAAACAAAGGTTACATGACCACACTCAAACCACCGGTCCACAAGACCAGTCCCCACACAACTACTACCTCTCCAAGTCATAATTAGGGCACTAAACACCAAAAGATCTGCTTCTGAAATAAAGAACCCACTGCTGAAACCTACTGGCAGCACTTAAACAGTTCAAAAAACCAGTCCAAAAATAACAAACCATACTGCTGAAATCCTCTAGCATCAGTTAAACCATCCAGGGAATTCATCCAAAAAAAAAAAAAAAGAAATAAACCATCCAGGGACAGTACAAAAATTAGAGTTCAGTCACCATTGGTCTATGCGCAACACACGCCAACCAATCACAGTACATACCTGTGACGAAAGGGGATCACACACCCCTTACAGCACCTGTACGAAGGTGCAGGTCCAAGATCAAGTCTTCACAGCATTGGCCAAAGGAAAGAGAGCCTTCACAGCATCGGTCCCCTCCTACTAGGGTTACCTTGGTGCTACGACCAAGGAAGAACCCAGAAAAAACAGCGACAGTTGGTTCTGATCAGTCCGATTAGGGTTTCTTGTCTTCATTGTCCAAGAATCAGAGAAATTGGGTGGAATGAATGTGATTCAGAGGAGAAAAGAGCCTCCTATCGCCCAGTTATGCTTTGATACCATGCTTTCTTTCTAGAAGAGAGAGAGAAGAGAGAAAAGAAGAGAAGAGGAAGAAAGTGTTTGAGAGTCAAAAGGTTGGGCTGGCGGTGCCCAGCTTTCTATTTATATTAACATGATGTAAAATAAAAGAAAAGAGAGATTACAAATATGCCCCTGGTGGCACACCTTAATAATAAGAACTTAAAACAAAGAAAAGAACATTCTGACAGCATCCTAGGCTGAAGCACTCTAACAGCAGAAATAAAAACTAAGTCTAACAACATATCACAACATGAATAATATTTTTATATCGTATAAATATGACGTCAGGTGGGTTTACCCAGTGGTCGGACCATCTGACTGACCTAGCAGCCTTTACTGTTTTGTATATGGTCTGAGACTCTGAGTCTTATAACAATGCTCTAAAATGACTGGGAAATACAAAATTTTAGGAATCTTCTTGGTAGCTACTTATTTCTTCAGAAAAACGTTTATTGTAGTTTTGGTTTTTATTTGCATCTCAAGTACTACTCTGAACAGACTATTTGCTCAACTTCTTGTAGGTTCTAGTTTGTGGGGATCAACGTGGAAATTTAACTGTGTTCCCTCTGTCAAAGAACCTCTTACAGGCGACTTCCATTGCACCAGGAGTGAAGATCCCTCCATTAAACTATTTCAAAGGAGCTCATGGCATATCAAGCATTGCCAGCATTTCAATAGCTCAATTCTGTGTTAATCAAGTTGATATACGCTCAGTAAGGCCTGACCTAAACTGATAGAGATGCCAAGCAATTTATCTTATGACTGTAAATCTGGTTTTTTTAAGTGTTTTACCATGAAATCAACAGTTTGTGGACACTCTAAAACTTTGATAACCAAAACTTGAAAAGGTTATTGACTTGGTTGTTAGATTATGAACATCAATATATGCCAGAAAATTCATGATATATTTGTAAAACAATATGAAATTTCTAGTGATAACCTAGAGTTTTTGTAATGTAGGACAGGGTAGGGGTCCTATCTGGTGGGCTTTGTGGGGTAGAGGGGCTTGGATGGTAAAGAATGAAGAATAGGGATGAGGAAGCAAGTAAACAGCTTACTGTTCACCAAAGAATGAGCAAAAAATTAGAAAGACAGCCTCTTGCTGTTATGGTAAAGAGCAAAGAGATAGATTTTTTTCTTTTTTTTTTTTTTTTTTTGAAAAGGTAAGGTAAATTTATTAGATTAAACTTTTAAGAGTACAAAACAGAACCTGCCAACAAGGCAAGCCTGAGAACCCCCCATTACAAGCACCAAATTGACTGATTTCTCAGTAACTGAGCTACATTTATATGTTTGAATTCTGGGGTGACTGAAATCCAGGATATCAGTTTACCAACAGCCATCTGACAAATTTCCTCAGGCCCTCTCACTCTTTGTTTAAAAATTCTGTTGTTTCTCTCAGACCAAATAGCCCAAATCACTGCTTCCGGGATGGAGGTCCTGACCAGTTTCCCTCTTTTCTTCAAATTACTGATCTTCCAGCTACAGAGCAAATCCTTAACAGATTTTGGCATGATCCAACATATCCCCACAGCCTTCAAGTGGTACCACACCTGGGCAGCAAATGGGCAGTGAATGCAGAGATGATCCGTAGACGAAGGATGATCATCACAAAGGGCACAAGACTTATCCGAGATCTGCAAGCCTCTTCTTTCAAGATTAGTTCTGGACAGACATTTATTTAAGGCCATTGTCCAGACAAAGAAATTATCTTTTGATGGGCTAACTGAATTCCAAACTTGCTCAGCAGGAAAGTCCTCCACTGCCACTCTACTACTGAATCTACTGGCCATAGATTTTAAAGAGATAGATCACTTAGAAGAAGTGGGTGAGGGAGGAAAAAAGAGAAAAATTCCTGACAACAACCAGAATTTACCAAACCAAACTTTATTTCATCAAATCAATCCTTAATTGCAATTACAATGACCCTATTTGTAGACTCAATTTATGGACTGAGATGTCCCTTTACAGACTCCAAATTGGTGTAGAAAACTAACACAAATCAACTTCTAATTGCTTTAAAGCTAAGGAAAATCCATAGATATCCTATAGGGACACTCAAATGAGGAATGCAATTCCTAAACAACTATAATAATACTTCCTAATCCTACTAGAACTAATTTAATGTAAAGACACCAGACATCATAAAAAATGGAAAATCTTGAATTTACCATAAATAGTAATTATGGGAATCATTATAAATAGTAAGTATGAAAATTACCACAAATAGTAGTTCCTAGTTCTCCATTTGTTTATAATGCAATTTCATTTGCACTAAGCCCAAATGCATTGGAGTATAAATGTGAAGAGTGTAAATTCTGGTTCAGTTTTGCTTTGAATTTTACCTTGCTTTGCTTTAGGTTTTGTTTTCCTTCATTTACACTGCAAACAAAAATTGCATTGAAAAAAAACTAGGCCTAAATAACAGTAAATTTCTGGAAAACATAAAACCCTATTCTTAACTCTCAAGGCACCTACAACTAGAAAATAAATTTAAAAAACTCAAACAATGCTGATATCCCAGCAGCCAAAATTTTTGAAATAAAAAACTCATATTTCTCAATGGATTCCTTGTTTCCATATCTGCATCATTTCAGGATTCTGTTAAATCTAAGGGAATATCTTTGAATATCAAACTTATAAGATACCTTTAACACAACTTGGAAAGAGAACTTTGATACATTAGTTCAGTTGATTACCTGTTTTTGTCTTGTCCAGACTGGAGCAGATGGCTGTGTATGCTACTTTAAATATGACAGCGACTGGAAAAGTTTGGAATTTACAGGAATGAAGCAAGTGAAAGAACTAAGTTTGATCCATTCTGTTTCCAGTGATGCCAACACTGACGAAGACCTGGCATGCGGTAATTATGCAATTGGTTTTGCTTCAGCAGATTTTATAATGTGGAACTTAACAAATGAAACAAAGGTATTCCCTCTTGTTCTCTTCCAAGTTACAGTATATGTTTCATTCTCTATTATTTGTCTTTGTGGATACAAAAGGATGAATGTTGTATAGGTGGTAGAAATTCCATGTGGTGGATGGCGGCGTCCTTATTCTTATTATCTTGGTGATGCACCCGATATCCAAAACTGCTTTGCCTTTGTCAAGGTTTGAATCTACCTTCTTTTTTGAGGAAATTTTTGGTATAACTCTAAATCATATAGATTGTAAGGATGGTGAACTGATGGAATGAGGCACATTGTTTATATGGACCCATCTGGAAGTTCTAATCAAAATTTGACCTAATGTTATTATCCTACTTTATTCTCTTGGAAATCAGCATACATGTTATGAAAAATGGACAATCTTGCAGTCAGGATCATTTGATTCTGGGCTTAGAAACATGCAGAGAGGGACCTTGAGGAGTGGTATTATCTGATTCACAGGATATATGAGGATATCCACATGATCTTACTTGAGTAACAGAAAAGAAGTTATATTTGCGTCATTATTTATTTCACGTTTCTTGTCATTTTACCTTCCTATGTTCAGGATCATGCTGTTCATATCCATAGACTCTGGGTACCAGCAAGTGAGAAGAAGTCTATTCCTCGTGTTCTGCACATGCAAAACCATGGAAGAGAGATACACTCGTTGTGTTTTGTCTCTGAAGGTACACAATTTGCAGACAGAAGCAGCAATCACTTTACTAGGTCAAGCTGGATCGCAACAGGAAGTGAGGATGGAAGTGTGAGACTGACAAGGTATGACAGTATCAAAAAATTTCTATTTAGAGATCTGACATAAGAAAATAATGAAGCAATTATACATATGACAAACACACACATCTACATACATAATTCTTGTTCATCTGTTTGCTGCTTTTTTTTTTCGTTTTTCATTTTTGGCTTGTGAGCATTGAAATGACACTGCAATTGAAGGAAGTAAGTTAACATCAGGATTCATGATATAGGTATTCTTCTGAAACTAAGGGTTGGTCTACATCCAAGTTGCTGGGGGAGCATGTTGGTGGATCAGCTGTGCGATCAATTTGCTTTGTGTCAAAAACACACACAACTTTAGAATATAAATCCTACATCTCTAATGACAAGAATGGAAACAAGGTGATGCCAGATAACAGAGACAATCAGTTACTCATTTCTGTTGGGGCAAAGAGGGTCTTAACTTCCTGGCTTCTCCGAAATAGGAGGCTGGGCAATAAGGAAGAGACATTTGGTGATCCACCCATTAATAGCTTTACTCCCTCAAACAATAATTCATCAATGTCATTCCAATGGCTTTCCACTGACATGCCATCAAAGTTCTCTAGTACTCGTAAAAGGGTAGAAAACACTTATAAAATGACAACAAATTCAAAATATAGATCACATACTGAAGATGGGAAGATGGAGTTGGAGTGTAAGGTTAGTGAAAAAAATGAAGATGACTGGAGATATTTGGCCGTTACTGCATTTCTTGTTAAAGGCACTGATTGCAGGTATGATGTGACAACTCCAGCCGTCTTCATTTTAATTTACTCTTTCTGTTAATTTCTCAGTTTGGACCTCCAATCTCAAATGGGTTAACAAGTTCTTCCATTGTTCCCTATCAGGTTGACGGTCTGTTTCGTTGTTGTTTCTTGTTCGGACGCCACACTTGTATTACGAGCTCTCCTTCTCCCCTATCGGCTCTGGTGCGTTTACATCAACCATTTGTTTTTTAAACATGTCCCATGGTTTGTGTTGTTTGTTTTACGCTTCATCCTTACCACCTGAGTGATGAATTCTCTTTTCACTTGTCTTATGCGGTGATTTTTTTTTTTTTTTTTACTTTCAGGTTTGATGTGGCTCTACTAGTTCCCTTATCATCTCCTGTTCTGTCACTGCAGCATGCGGTTATTCCTATATATGCCCCTCCTAAAGGTAAGTTTTGTTTACGTTTGATTTTTCAGAGCAGGTCTATAGTGTTGAACAAGTATTGGAGTTTTCTAATAATTTTGCCCAATAAATAATCCAAATGATCGTAGTCTTATCCCAACTATATGGGGTCGGCTACATGAATCCTGTTTTGCCATCATTTTGTTTAAAGCCATATCCAGCAATAAATAGTCTAAATATGAACGATTATTTCTTTTTTAAGGATCCAATTGATTGGATGGACATTTTTAAATGGGCCCGGTGACTTCTGCAATCTTATTTATGTTTTTGACGTACCATAGTACACAATAGGGATATAGCATGGATCATTTTTCATTATTTTATTATTTTATTTTCTTATTCTTCTTAGGTGTATTTATGTAATTGGCCATGCTTAGAAAAAAATATAATATGCAATTATATATATATATATATATAACCAAAAACATCTTTGTGTTTTTACGAGAAATAATCTGTTTTCAAAGCAGATGGTTTTGATTTACTTTTGGAACTGGCAACAAGAAAAACACTCCATGTTGGAGAACGCCCCCAAAGTCTAAAGGTGTTTTCTTTATATAAAAAATAATATTAAATCTGAAACAAATTTAAATGTGTAACTTTATCCATGAGCTCCTCTCTGAGACCGGGTGCTTTTGTAACGAGAGCCTTGGGGAATTTGCCAATATTGAGAGAAATTTCTCTACATCAAATTTCCTTTTCAACCATTAGTTGTCATTTGCAGTTAGATTTTTAGCATCCTAATTGTTCTACTTTTTCAGCTTTACTGGAATTAACTTATCTATTCACAGGTAGGATTCAAATTGGAAGTGCATATATTGTTGTTGGTGGGTCCACTGATGGAAGCATTAGCTTCTGGGATCTGACTAAAAGTGTTAATGGTTTTATGCAACAAATCTCGATCCTCCAACCAGAAAAGGTCATTGACTGTCAGAAGAGGCCCAGAACAGGAAGAGGAAGCCAGGGTGGACGGTGGTGGAGATCATTAAGTAATCAGCCCTCCAAAGCAAAAAAGAGAGTTACCGTGGACGTGAATAAAAGAGGGGATACCAATGGTCATTTAGTTGATTCTGAAGGGTGTGGAAGCTCATCCGACTTGAGTAATCCAAACAAATGCACTATAGATTACCCTCAAACTATTGATCCTGCCAACTCGTCTGAGTCAGATATGCACACAGATAAATCGCCATTCGAAATTTGTGAAGTGCACCCCTTGCATGTTCTGAAACATATCCACCAATCTGGTGTCAATTGTATTCATGTTTCAAATATTAGGGACTGGAGAGATGATCGGTTTGGATATGTTTACTATGTATTAAGTGGGGGAGACGACCAAGCAGTTCACTGTCTTACCTTTGACTTGGTTCTACAGCCAACAAGCCATGACGCTGAAAACAAGAAAGTTGATGATACTGCAAATCAGACAGCAGAATTATGTGACATGGGGAAGTCTTCTCTTTATGGAGAAAAGGAGTATGGGTTGAGGCTCTTATATCATGAAAGAATTGCTTCAGCTCACAGCTCTGCTGTAAAAGGTAAAAGATAGTTATTCTTGACAAATTTTATCTCAGCACTAGTTTTGCAGTAGGCAAAAGGTATTCTGTGTTGTATAGTGTGTTCTCATCAGCCTTCAGCCCCATAGACCTCCATGGTCATAAGATAACCAAATATAGCAAAGACATGCCTGGACCAGGTGTCAAACATGTAATTTACATAAAAAATTGCTTTGTTCCACCTATGGACAGTTATCCTGGTATCATGTCTGTACGCTAATAATAAAAAACATCTGAACTTTCAACTTTGACTTAGAAGATACTCAATTAAACATAAAACAAGGAGCTTATATTAGACATATTTTTTTGCGCTGAAACTTATTCTATGAATAAGGGCAAGGAGATGACCAATAAAAAAGGGTTAAAGAAGGGAAAGTTTGCCAAGTGGAAGATTCCTAAGTCGCTTAATTTTCCTCCAAGGCTATGTTTAGTTTGAAGGAAGAAGTAGGGAAGCCTATACAAGGTTTGTAAAGGTTTCCCTACTTTTTCCTTCAAACCAAACACAGCCTAAAGGTCCCAATTAGCAAACCTGTCTCCATCTCATTTTCAAAAGAATATTTATAAAACAGGCAAAGCTTTGTCTACCTTTGTATATGTTTTCTAGATTGCTTTCATTCCTCTTGAAAGACGGTGCTTTCAAAAACCCTAGAGGAAAATCCACCGTATATATATGTATAACATAAATATAATATGATATAATGAGATTTGTAACCATGAAATTGGATGGAATGTGGGTTTTCACTAAAATATTCTTCGTGAAGGTGTCTGGACAGATGGGATTTGGGCGTTTTCTACCGGTCTTGATCAACGAGTTAGATGTTGGCATGTTGAGGAACATGGTGAGCTTACCGAGCATTCACATTTGATCATTAGTGTGCCAGAGCCAGAGACCATAGATGCTAGAGCCTGTGGCAGGTGAGCCAGCAGCTATCTTAATTTCCGCCCATTAGCAATTTGTGGTGACTGCTAACTGGTAACAAAGAAAGTGCTAACATAAACGATTTTTCTTGTTGATCAATTTCAGCAACCGATACTGGATTGCAGTAGGTGGAAGAGGGATACAAATGGTTGAGTTCTATTCATCAGGTGATGGTGATAAAGAACGAAATGATCCACATCTATATATCTGACACTCTGGGTGTTGACAATGTGGTACGTTATTGTTCAACCACTTGTTAATTTCTCCACATTTTTTATAAACATTGATTGATTTTCACTTATCAGTGGGAGAGTAGTAGATGGGACAGGGTGACCCGGTGAGCTCTCCGGGTCCCTGTTGTTTGAATGATCTAATCCGCCTGTTGACCCATAAAACCATGACCCAGGGAGTTTTGAAGTTCTCTGGTTTTCTATCTAGTCCGAGTCTGACAATACTGTATAAATTGACTGTAATCCATAATTTTTTTTTTCCTACATCTAGATGACCATTTTATTTTATTGTTTATTCTCGTCATCCAACTGAAAAAGAAAAATAAAAACAAAGTACTTAGTACTGGCTACCACCACCTTGAAGTGGATAAGTGCAAATGATGATGCAGTGCACGCCTTTGGAAGCTGTAATGTAAGTCTAATATTTTAATCATCGTGTTAAAGTAATCAAGTGCTCCTCGAAAATACAAATACCAAATGATCCTATGAATGCTTAAGAATTTAAAATTAATTTTCAGCACATAATTTTATAATTTCTATCTGTAACTTAAAGTTGATCCGAGTGTTACTCTCCCGTCTGAGGATTCTTCAACTTTGATGTGTAAGACCTGGATATCCTTGCAATAGCTTGCACGTTCAAACTACTTTAGCATAGATATTCTTTTAATTCATAAAATAATCTGGAATAACATGTTTGTTTCGAGCCTCCAGAGAGAAACAATATTGGTATCTCAATTGAGTTCGGATCTAGTCCCAACAACCATTGTAGTCATGCATTGGGAATATCTCCTTTTGTCTTTCATAATGAGAAGTTCCCGATGTAACTATTGGGACAAGATTCGAACTTATCTTAATTGGCTTCGGTAGAACAAAAAGCAGTGGCAGCATCTTAAATTGGGATTTGCTCTTCACAAAATGGTCTTCACACTGATTTCACAGCCACATCCCACTGTGTATTGAGAACATCTCCTATGACTAATAACATACAAGTATGTGAGATGTTTTTTATGTGTGTTGGGACATGCTGTAAGGTTTGAGGAACAGGAACACTATGTGAGGGGCAGATCCAGACACTAGCTACCTATGGATGTATCATTTTTGTTCTAGTGTCAAATGGGTCATCTGTCAAAGGTACTTGCTGATAGGGCTGTTCATAAGAATGCCTAACCTGACCAAACTGACCAACTCGGACCGACCCAACCCGAGTCGGTCAGGTTTTCATCAGTACCGGTCGGTTTCGGTTTTCTTGTGTGAAAATCGAAACCAACCCGACTCAAATCGAACTAGTCTTCTACTAGTTCGGTAGTTCCTAGTTTGAATAGTTTCCTACTTAACTATAACTAGTCTTCTACTAGAACTAGAAGGCCCATTAGGCAATTACAATTAGAATAGGTAATCTATCATAGTTTCTAACTTTCTATAATCTTTTACACCAAATGGGCAGCCCATTAGGCAATTACAATTAGAATTCAATTAGGTGTCCTTTTCTACAGGAGTAAAACCGAAATCGACCTAACCCGGCTCAAACCGACTAGGTTGGTTTGGCCTATCAGTGGATCGGTTTCGGTTTCCACCTCAGGTAACCCGACCAGGTGGGGCCAGTTGGGAAAACCCCAATAAACCGACCCAACCTGACTCGTGAACACCTGTGCTTGCTGAAAAAGAACCGTAACAAGGCTTTAGGCAAATTGCAGCATACTTGGGATTGAATCTTCTCTTCATTAGTTTGGGAATTTAGGCTGATTGTAGCAGACTTGGGATTGAATCCTCTCTTGAACAGGCTGGGGTGCTTAGCCCCATTAAATGAAAACATAAGAAAATTTTGTTTTTTTTTTTTGTTTAGAAAATGAAAAAAAAAAACCATAAGAAAAATTGTTTGTTTGAAAAACATAAGGCTGTGTTTGGTTGCGGTGCAATTTTATTTGTAATTTTGTACTATTTCAAATGCATAGGAGTGCAAATGAAAAAAATGCAAATTCTTGTTTAATTTTGTTTTGGGTTTTTACGTTAATCTGCTTCATTTTTTATTTACTTCATTTGTATTGCAATCAAACAAAAATAAGTCAAAATTTACACTTAAATCATTTGCATTTCCACAATTTTGCATCAGTACAAATTTATTTACATTGCAACCAAACACAGCCTAAGAAAAAATTGTTTTTTTTTTCTTGATAGGTGAAAAAGCGTAAGCTTTCAGTCCATCCAGTGTATGGTACAATATACAATGGTTTTTTTCGCATGCTGATTTGTTAAATTATAAGTAATAGATATATCTTTAGCATTTAAATAATGGTAAAAGGGGTTAAATACACGCGGCCTGAATAAGTGAATAGTATTTATGAAAAAAAAATATATATTAAGCATATCGATGACTTGACTCTTACACGTAGACGTAGATAGAGAGATGGATGATTATACATACAAATACAAAATGGATGATAGCGGTAGTGTGGATTTGCTCCTCGTAGAATGTGCCTCACACCAACCTCATAACACTTGCTCTGAGCAATACATCTGACTGAATTTTGGAAGGAATCTTAAAATCATTTTTAAAACATAAACAGAGGAGAGGTTAAAGTATTTATTAGGAACCTCAAGAGTGGGTGAAATGGTTTTCCAAAATCCATATCTACCAGCTCACCTTGACTCCTATTATTAAAATGTTAATGGTAACGGTTGCGATTCGATTCACTACCTCATTGGAAAATGGGAAGTACAAAACCTTTTAGAAACATGGATGCGTGGTCTTATATCATCTTTTTTATGATAGGAGGAAAAGTTTTTCAATTGACTCTAATATCTATAGCCTTAGGATGGATGTAGGATGTAGTAGGAGATCTCACATCCTTTGTCACAGGGCTCTTTCTGGTTTCTGCGTGACACATCTATATGACTCCATGCAACAACAGTAATGGAAATTGGAAACATGGTGATTGACAAATTAACCACGTGGGACGAGGCTGTAGCCAGCTTACGCATGAGAGAGAGAGTCAAAGCTATACATTTTGCATGGATTTGCACAGTTATTGTCAATCTATCTACCTTCTTCCTTCTTCCCTGCTGCCTCCACACTCAGACTCGGCCCACGTGATTTACGCCCCCCTCAATGAATAGCTTACCCACGCGAGATGCAACCATGCCAATTGCATTGTCATACCAAACGCTTATGAGCCCCACAATTTCTCTCTCTCTCTCTCTCTCACAGCGCACCTTTGAGTGATATTTGTCATTTTGTTGTGCTGATTTACTTTAAGGTGGGATGCGATAAGGTGATAATATCATTATAGTATATATAACTGTCTTTATCATACTTTCTCATTTTCCTTTCTGATATAAGCATAAGCATAGCATGTGAAATTTGGGAATCCATTCCAACCCCACAAAATAATTCTACGTCTCAACCAGTGTTCTCAAAATCGGATCGGATTGGATGGTCGGATTGGAATCCATTCCAACCCCCAAATTTGCAGTTGGGGGTGGCACATGCCTACATCTTCTTAATTAATTATTATTTCTTATTATATGTATATATAGAGACTAGAGAGTCAACTAACTATTCATAAAACTCCAAACTTGGCCTCTATGTTAATGTTAATTGCTCTAATACATACAATTAATATACCTACCTATATATAAGAGATACAAATCATCCATCATCTATTCAATCATTCCTTCTTTTAATGAAAAACATGAGTACTTTACCATTACTTAAACAAAATTATATCATGGTTCTTCCTTTTCCCCTTGTCTTATACTATATTGAACGTGGAATCCAACATCACATGAACGTGGGATGCACCCATTCATCATACCTTCTAAACGAAAATGTTTAAGCATGATTAATTTGTTAATGTATTAGCCAATAATACATCTCTTTTTTGATAAAAGATTTCCTAAAACCCTTAGGTTATGTTTGATTTAAAAGAAAGGTAGGGAAATTTATACAAAGTTTGTAAAAGATTTTTTTTTTATCTTTTCCTTCCTTTTCCTACTTTTTCCTTCAAATCAAACACGGTTTTAGTGAAATTTGAACATTGACAGTGTTTTTAACCAAACACCAGATGTGATATTTTGTTTGTTACCTTCAAACACTAAGCATGTTTATATGTTATTGAGGAATTCGGATGTGCTGACCACAATACATTGTTTGTGGCATTGGCTCCAACTACATAATATTAAGAACATCAATTATAATTTATATCACTAATATTCCTAATGTGCGGTTAGATAAACATGACGAATAACATGTTATGGTCAGCACCTCCAAACTCTTTATTGAGGGGTTTTTGGATTGTTGCATGATAGCAGGAAATATGATGTCATCTTTTTTCTTTAAAAAATTATATACCCATAAAAAAAAAGGTTAAAGAAACCTGTCACTATAAGCTACCAACACCCATGACTCACCCACTTACACATCGATATTGGAATTGGGTCAAGTTTGAACGGAAAGCCGGGAGGGCTTCACCTTTTAATCGGCTATCGTCACCATTATTCACCAACCACGGGCAACCGAAACGTGTAGGTGGCCCAACCTTTCCGGAGCCCTGTTGCCTATTGCTTGCTTGCTAGTAACACCACTTGCTTTTGAATTTTGTCCTGATCCAACAACTTCCCCCACTTTCTCCCAAGGGGCCACCTGCTAGATTCTAACGTCACTGCGGTAGCTGAGCCGTCGGCTCTGGGAATTCTCGGCTTCAGCTTATAGAGCTTTTAGTTGGGAAAATGCCTACAACGTACTCCCTCAGCCTCAGCTGGCTCGTCTGATTAGAAAATTATAAAATGGTTTGGTTGGTAAACAAACCCCCTTACCTTTCATATTCTTATCTCATTTAAATTCTCTGCGCATTGACCGGAGAAGGGTAACTGTATGAATTCAATACAGCCTTCCTTGATACTGACTTGTAGCAGTGGAGAGTGGAGGGACGACCATCTCAATCCTTCTCCTCCACCCAGGACCTACCTACCAAATACCAACGCCGCAGCAAGGATATCAACAACTTAAATGAATACAACCTTGATTCTGGCTAGATTAATCGTCAATGTCACCACCGAGAGTGAGAGAGATGGTCCAACCTTTACCAAATTCCAATCCCCAGAGAAGCGTTGGCTCAGAGGCTTTAGTAAATGAACGAAACCAAAGGAGGAGCTAACTACCGACCAACCATCCATTGAACCCATGCATGCTTTCTACTGTTATCATGTTATCGATTGGCCGATGAAATTGCTTAGTTAAGAGTATAGATGATAATGTGGCAGGTTGTATAGAGAAAATATATCTGCTGCAACTCTGATCACATGCGACTCCAATGAAATGTGTACACACAGACACCAGATCATACGCTGAACTCACATATGCTTCTTTAAATGCAGGTGTATTTGCTTTTCATGGGATAGCATGCGACCATGATCGCAGCAGAATCTCTCAGCTGGATAGTAGAAAAATCAAGTCCCGAGGCGCAAGTTAATTAATTAACAGAATTTGTATGCATTAATTAAGGAGAAGTAAAAGCTATGAGACTATAACGTCATCAACTCACATTTGTGTCCTAGCAGCAGGAAACAACAAAATCAAAGTCTTCGATTTGTGAACCATAATTAATATTTTAGTGGTAGGGGTGGTCACAACTCACAAGCCGAGCTTTTTATGATATTGAGATCGGTTCATGAAAAGCTCGCATTTGATTAATTGAGCCGAGTTCAAGCTCAATAAAACTCGTCTGATAAGGTCCGTGACCCTAATTAAGCATCTATATATATATATATATATATATATATATATATATATATATATATATTTTAATTTTTTATATTTCAAATAAAAGATAATTTTTTTATATGTATAATTTTTACTTTATAAAACGTTTGGTTTACAATCCAGTTCGAACTTACAAGTTTTTTATTCGAGATGAATTCAAACTCAAGTCTCTAATTTGAATCGATCTTGAATTTTAGTTCAAGCTTTATAGTTTATTTGACGAGCCAAGCTTGAATAGTTAGATGTTTGACTCGAATCCACCTCTACTTGGTAGGATCACAGCTTAATACTGTTATAAAAAAAAATGAACTTGACTCAAGTCGAATTCACCCCTACTTAGTGGGATCACAACTCGGTACTGTTATAGCAAATAGTACTTGACTTGGCTCAAATCCATCCCTATTTGGTGGGATCACAGCTCGATACTGTTATAGAAAAATGAACTCTAACATGATTTAGGATTTGTTTGGTTTGCAGTCAGAATTGGAATTCTCTGAAATCAAAATCAAAATGGTCCATTTCAATAGTATGTTTGGTTAGATAAGAATGAGAATAGAAATTGGAATTAATAGGAATAGGATTTCATTCCCAAGGGAGGAGTTGGGAATGGCCAAAATGAAAATGGGATTTCCACTCCACCCAATCAAATAATTGAAATTAGAATAACCCATTCCAATGCCGATTCAAGACCTCTATTCTCATGAATCAACAGAGCCTTAGTGGAAGAAGAAGTTGAAGATGAGCTGTGGAACGTGGACTGATTTTGTTTGATGACGCAACGTCTACGTGCATTAGAATTGAATTGTATGTATGGCTTTATGGCTTTTATTTGTTTATAGAAGTTGGCTTTAGGGCTTTTCTTTTCTTTTAAAAAGGTCATAGCTGAGCTGGGTTAGGGTAGATACAGCCAGTGAGCCATAGCAAAGCTGAGACACATTAGGGAGTGGGGGACCACGCCGTTACAGGGCCCTGAGTCAGACACGTGGGGATGGGGGTCAGTCATTGTCCTCACTCTCGCACTCCAACGGCCAAGGCCAGCCTCGGTCACCGCTCTGCCCAATTGACCTATAAACAAAATTATCTATCCCTTACTATTCTACAAATCTACTCTTCTTTTTTGTTTTGATGCATAAAAATTATCCACTGCTTGATAAGTTAAAGAAGGTCTGTTAGGATGTCCAGGAAGAATTTGAGATATATGGAGTGATGCTAGACATTTGGACGTGCTCCTGTGTCTTTTTTTGTTTGTTCCTTTAATTGTTTTAGAATAGGTCAATAATTGGTTGGAGAATATCTCGGCCAAATAGTTTGTTATTCTGTTAAATTGTTAATAATTTGTTATTCTGTTAGTTTGTTAATCCCTTAATTAGGGGATATTGTTATTAGTTTGTTAATCCCTTAATTAGGGGCTGACTTCTTAGTAGGCAGTTAGGAATTTTTTGTATTTAAACACCACCCAACCAGGAGGGGGCGTTGAAGTTGAATAAAAAATCTTGTGGTTTGTTCTCACCCAAAGAATAGCATTTACACGTAATTGCTGACTGGGACCTATCACTGTTCTGCCCAATGATGAATCATTCGGTTTGCAATAGATATATGAAAATCCCATCCTAATATATCCGTTGATTAGGGCGGTGTTTGTGCCTAAAATTCTTTATAGGAATTTATTTTGAAAACTGAGAAAAAAATACTTTTTTCTAATTTTTTTATAACAATTAGGCATCACATAAGCCAAAAAATGTCATTTTGATATCTTTCTAATAAACATTTTTTTACGGAATCCAAGACATTCATTTTTCTTAATAAACGGATAAACCAAACAAAAAATGAAACAGTGTTATAAGAAATGCTTATTTGGTATAATTGAAGCTATTTTCCCGATAAATGACGATGATACTAAACACCACTTGTTTGGCATAGAATTATTTTACCTTTAGTTTGCATTTGTTTTCGGTATAAATATGGATCAGTATAAAACTCCATTTCTGGTTCATATTTTCATGCGTTTGATTGGAGTGTAAGTTTTACATCTATTCATATATGATTGAATTTTACATCGATAATCGATATAAATACTACATCAATTTTATTGATGTACTTTTACCGTAATTATCACAGTTTAAAAATTTCAACAGTCACTTCCATTGGCGTTGAACTCCATCTATGTACTTTTGCATCGATCACAATTCACACCAAAAACTCCAACGGTCACTCGTTTTAAACCCATCGGTGGATGATTATGCAAAGTTGATGGTTGTGTTATGTAATGGTGAATCACAATAGCAATATACTAACTAAACTAATTAAATTTGTCCAATAAAAGGATACATAGGAGCACCTATCCAATTGAGATCTCCTATCCATAAGAATCTTAACACAAGACATTACAACCATACACAAGGAACATCTCCAATCTACGATAACATATAAATACAGGAAATATTCTTAATATCCCCAACTATAATGATGTGATTGTAGGCGTGGAAGGGTTTGTGAGTAGGAGATCCAAACACCCCAATATCAATAACCCGAGACGGGATCTACTTCTCACACATGGGCACCTGAGGCACATCCACTGTGCATTGGGAATGTCTCCCATGAATAATAATTTATAAATATGAGAGATGTTTCCAATACATGGTAGGTTGTGCGTGTAAGATCGGTATGAGGAACAGATCCGGTCTCCAATAACCCACGTACCTCTTTTATTTCACAGCCACTTGTACAATTGTACATTGAAAATATCTCTCCATAAATAATATATACAAATACGAAAATATTCCCCATACACGGTTGCAATTGACTGTGATTACATTGTAAACATGATCACGTGAGGAGTGAATCCGATCTCTTCCAATAATAATGAAAGAGGATGTTATGACATATCAATGACTATTTATGCGGGATCTAAAATTCTAAATCTAATTATTGTTCATATATATAATTTAGTTACTCTTTCTGCCGTTAATGCTATCTGCTTGTTAACCGTTGGATCGGCTGTAAAAGCTGGATTATGTCCATGCAAGATCAGATGATCAGCTTGGTGAATTTGGTGTTGATGCTTGACAGAAAGGCTGGGAACTTGGTCTCTGCATAGAAAACGACTGACACATGTTTAAAAAACTTTAAACTTTAAATCATAGGATTTGTACTCCTTATCACTCAAATTTCTTGAATACTAATAAAACGGTTGGATTTTACTCTAATTAGAGGTTAAATTTAATGGGTTTGATTGGTCAATTACATGAAAAAAATATGTCTATACACATGTCTTGAAAAATAGTTTTTTTTTCTTATTAAAATTAATTTTTAATTTATCCTACATTAAAAATTAGAATAATTGTTTTGAGTTTTTTAATAGGAGTTGATTTACATTCCTTAGATATAAAGAGAGTATGGAGGCTTGTTACTGTGCAACATGGGTACACGCATATATGTGGTGCAATGAGGTGCTTTAGAAGCGCACTTTGCTCACACCCATGTGGTTCACGAATGATAGTTTTGACTTTTGGTGCAAAGCTGATCATTGGTGTAATTAATGGCTATAATTCGATCAGGTGAGATCAAGAGACACCATTCAAAGTTAACAGCCATTAATTGTTAACTATCTTTTAACATTCACAAATTTTGAAATTGTGATTGTTCAATGAGTCTTTTTTGAATTAGCACATTTCTATGCTCTATGACTTCAAAATTTATTTAAGAAGCATGAATCAAGCATTTGCTACTGTCTCAAAGAATGTTTATTTAGAGATTCTTTAACTTTGCTATTTGTAGATTCTCGCTCAAGGCTCATTGTATCTTAGGATGGATTTGCCTGTAACCCAATAGCAAACTCAATAAAACTAAGTGGGAATAAATAACGTTTTAAAGGCAGCGTTTCAAACATGCCCCAGGCTTCTCTTTTAAGTTTTAGTGACCCAATTTCCCAACAAAAACTGGAGAACTATAATTATTGTGTGTGGACAAACATGCTGAAAGCTGGTATATATCATGTTCTTGCTCCTCCTTTTTACTTTTGTTGTCTCCATCACGGCGTTGAAACTTCCAAACACCCCTCTCTCTCTCTCTCTCTACAGTACCAGCCAATTATGAAATAACAAAGTGAAAAATAAGAATAGCTATCTGAACCGACAGTTAACTGATATATATATATATATATTTTTTTTCAAATTATCTATAATATATATCTGAACCGACAGTTAATTTAACCGACAGTTAAATTAAAAATCCGACAGTTAACTGATATATATATATATATATTTTTTTTCAAATTATCTATAATATATTATATTACTTATTTTTTACTATTTATAATATAATGCATGATATATATTTTATGCATTTATTTATAAAATATATATATAAATATAAAAATTCGAGAAACTGAAGAACTAAAACCAGTCAACTAATTATTCGATTCAGAGATTTTAAAAAATCGGTAATAGTGGTTGGTTTCAAAAAAGATATCTCACAGTTCGAATACCCCCCTTTGCACGGTTTGATTTCCAACTCACTTTTTCTACCCATACACTCTATCCATCGTAATTTGCAGCGACACATCTCACAATTGAAAAGGGCGACATGTGGCTGCAATTCACGGCGGATAGAGAATAATGCGCAGGAAATCCGGTTTAGGTCGTGCCACCCATACTATAGTAGGTCATGCTGGCACGGCCTGGGCCAGCAGAGGCCCATATAGGCCTTAGCCGTATCGGTTCATAGACGGCCCGACCCGTTTTACACCCAAACCGCTGTATCACAAACGGCAAGACACGAACACGATGGGGTATAATTGGATAAAAAATTGACGGGACAGGTAAACATCAATTCTTAAATGTAGTTAAATCGAATGTGAAGGAAACAAAGCCAAGCCAAGCCGAATAAGCCGGATTCGGGGTTGGTGGATTTACCGAAGCTCTCTATGATGAGTCTCGACTCTCGACTACCTCGATGGTTCGTGAACTGTCATTCTCGCCCACCGAATCCGGATAATCCTGGCCGCAAGATTTCTCCTACCCAACGGTTTGGATTTGTTAGTGTAATAAATAACAACCGTTGGATCTGGATCCCACTCAGCATTGCAGCAATGAGCAATCCCGTCCAACTACACGGGCTCCTGAGACCGCTCCTCTATAAATATGGGACCGAGGCCTTCGGCAAAAGTCGTGTTGAGTTCCGCGAAAGAAGGCCGAGGTGTCCTCTTTCCGCAACCCAGATCAGATCTGCAGCCAGTAACAGCTTTAGGACTCTACTCGCTTCTCGGCTCAGGTACCTACGTTTTTTTCACTTTTCCTATATCGTAGATCTTCTGCTACGACGGGCTTCGAGTTGTTTTTCTGACTCAAAACTCGCCGGATCTACTTTGGTTCTATGGTTTACGGTACTTTTGGATTGATTTCTTGGAATAATCTGTAAAACCCGTTTTCAGACTCACTATTAGACTTTTGCTCAAGTATAGTTACTAATGCTTTGCTGGGAGCAAGCATTTAGGTTTTGCACGGTTTCTCTTAAAAAATTGTAAGATCCGTTGGTTAATATGGGGTTTGTCTTCAAAGATGCATTTAACAAAGAGTTTTGTACTCGTTACAGTGTTCTATCCTGAATTTTTCTCTCTGTTTTCTGCTTCTGTAAGTCGATCTGGGGTAAATCTTATGCGAAATTCAGCTTTCGCTTGATTTTTTTTAGCTGATAACTGTTTTGTGTAGGATCTTTTGTTTTGATGCCCTTTATTTGAACCAATTGATCAACAAATTCGTTCGCTTGATTTTCATTTCTGGGGTCCTTCCTGAGAGAACATTGTTTCCGATCTTACTAAAATGCTCATTGAAAAGGGGATCTGATTTGTCTGTTGCTCAGTTTGGAAAGAGTACAAATACAAATATGTACAGTGCAAATAAATACAAAATACAAGGTTTTGCACTCTACATATTTGTATTTATATTCCTTCCAAACCGAATGTTTCCCTTCCAACATATTTATTGTTCCTGATTAGTCTTAGGGGTCTGAAATCCGAAGTAAATTGCTTCTTCCAACCCCTGCCTCTCCTTCCCGTAATTAAATGCCTCTTATTTCATAGCTTGTTGCAATAGCTTAGAAATGCTTCTGTAACTTAAATAGTACCTTCATTTTCTAGTTGCTTTTGTGATTTCTTGATTGTGGTTGGTCCAATTATGTTCGAAGCCTGTTGTTTCGACAAAATTTTCGCCGTCCATGTTTGACAGATTGTGCTGTCCACAGGCTTTCTCCATGTGACATGTTAAGTCCATACAGCTATGTCTCCAGCTCTGTAATTCTTATGGACTAAGTGTCACGCTGGGAGAGCCCTGTGAATAGTCTGTCGAACGCAGACAGCTAATTTTTTTTCCTTTTCCAGTCATTCCCCGCAAATTTCTGGCAATAATTGTCGGTCTCTTTCCTAGATCTACTCAAGAAAAGATTTTCTTCTGAAAAGATTCTGACCTGATTTCCCACCGGATTTTTGGTGGTTGGATCTAACTTAAACCATGTGTCTTCGGATCTAGTTCATGCCCATCGTCAAGATGTGCCTAGGAGGTGTGTTAGCGTGCTCCGATTCTGCGAATATTTTTCTCTCCAGTTTTCTGTTTTGAGATTCCTTCCAACTGCTTTTCCGAAATCATGCCGGATAGAATCCAGACTTTTTCTTTCTCTTATTTTATTCTCTGGGAACATACGCTCTCTTGTGCTTTTGGTGAGATTCAAATAATCTGGTCTATGACTATGTGTCTAGCTTTACTTTGACTTTAAATTGTATTAAAGTTAAACTAGTCAACCAATTTCTGTATCATTGTCGAATAATGTGTGGGGCCTGTGGGCTAGGCTACAGGCTACTCATGGGGAATCTCATTTTCTTTGAATAAGAATTGCTGAATTGGTGCGTTTGTTCTGGTGCATTAACTTAACATACGAAAAATTTTGCCGCAGTTTAGACAATGGAGACATTTCTGTTCACATCCGAATCCGTGAACGAGGGCCACCCCGACAAGCTTTGCGACCAGATCTCTGATGCGGTGCTCGACGCCTGCCTTGCACAAGACCCTGACAGTAAGGTGGCATGCGAGACCTGCACCAAGACCAACATGGTTATGGTGTTCGGGGAGATCACAACCAAGGCGAACGTAGACTACGAGAAGATTGTGCGTGACACCTGCCGTTCGATTGGGTTCGTTTCTGATGATGTGGGTCTTGATGCTGACAACTGCAAGGTCTTGGTCAACATTGAGCAGCAGAGTCCAGATATTGCACAGGGCGTCCATGGTCATCTCACCAAGCGCCCCGAGGAGATCGGTGCTGGTGACCAGGGCCACATGTTTGGTTATGCCACCGACGAGACCCCTGAGTTAATGCCCCTTAGCCACGTTCTTGCCACCAAGCTGGGTGCCCGCCTCACCGAGGTGCGCAAGAACGGTACCTGCCCCTGGCTAAGACCCGATGGTAAGACCCAGGTTACAGTTGAGTACCACAACGATAATGGTGCCATGGTTCCCATCCGCGTCCACACCGTCCTCATCTCCACTCAACACGACGAGACCGTCACCAATGATGAGATTGCAGCTGACCTCAAGGAGCACGTAATTAAGCCAGTCATTCCCGACAAGTACCTGGATGAGAAGACCATCTTCCACCTCAACCCATCAGGACGATTCGTTATTGGTGGGCCCCATGGTGATGCTGGTCTCACCGGAAGGAAGATCATCATTGACACCTATGGTGGATGGGGAGCACACGGTGGTGGTGCCTTCTCTGGCAAGGACCCAACCAAGGTGGACAGGAGTGGAGCTTACATTGTGAGGCAGGCTGCCAAGAGTATTGTGGCCAATGGGCTTGCCAGGAGGTGCATCGTGCAGGTGTCATATGCCATTGGTGTTCCGGAGCCCTTGTCCGTCTTCGTTGATACTTACGGAACTGGAAAGATTCCTGACAAGGAGATTCTTAACATTGTGAAGGAGAACTTCGACTTCAGGCCTGGAATGATTGCCATTAACCTGGACCTCAAGAGGGGTGGCAATGGCAGGTTCTTGAAGACAGCGGCTTACGGTCACTTTGGAAGAGACGACCCTGACTTCACATGGGAGGTGGTGAAGTCCCTCAAGTGGGATAAGCCCCAAGCTTAATGGTCCACAATGTTTTTGTGCTCCTATTCCTGGTTCCTGCCCTGTCTCTGTCCTCTCTTCTTGCGTCGTCTTACTAGGCCCCCACTCCAGTAATCTTATTTTGCTCCATCCCCATCAGCACCTGTGATAAATAATTTACTTGGCTGCTCTCAAATCTGTAGACCCATGTTTTACTTTTACTGTGATTGTGAGTTGCTCTGCTTTGTTTTTCCTTCTTTTTTCTTTTTTGCATTTCTTTTCTTCGTTTTGGTCTCGGTCTTGTGGAAAAATATGGATTTTTGGCTGTGAATTGAAAGAAACAAGTTCTAGAAAAGAAAAAAGGAATAAAAAAAAACCCGTCGCCTTCATTCCAATACCGGCATAACGAACGGCATCTTTTAAACGGTCAAGTGTGGATTCAGGGACGCGGCTGTACGGCAGTATATTTATTTACTCGAATTCTTTGAAACTTGAAAGGATCGTAGTTACTAAGATGGTTGGTGGTAAAACTTGAGATGACCATCAGGGAATGCGTATCATAGTTCTTCGCGTTTGGCTGCATGATACGCTTTTCTACCAGTTTCCACTCCCATCCCTAGGGAATTTCTTTTTATGTTTTGTTTCCCAAACATATACATATAATTATGTGTTTCAGCCAAGTAAAGCCGCATCCGATAGTGTAAGGTGTTTCCATGGAATCACATGAGTGGATTTTCTGCACAACATTTAGGCCTTAACCACATTGCCAAAGCCAAAAGAAGAAACCAGGCAGCTTCAATCCATCAGAAAAAGAGATGTGTAAACGAGACTGCAATTCTGAAAGAGTAGATTTAACCCACCCCCCTCTTTTTCACCGTCAACATCAATGTACGCATCGATATACTAAAAACTCAAAAAAAGTAAAAAAAATCAATAATATATAAATTTTAGATTATTATAAATAAACAATAAAATAAGTTGAGTTTTGGGCTAGTCATTCCACCCTTAATAATACCTACCAGCGCGCATATGCATCCATATTCACTAGGTCAGTTTGGGAGTACAAATATGTACAGTGTGTATATTGCATTTCTAAACCTTACATTTGTATTTATAATCACAATCCCCAAACTCGTATTTATCATTTTGTACAACTGTATTCCAATTTCCAAGATCTTAGCAAAAAGCATGCTTAACATACATGATGCACAAGCAAAAAGAAAACTTTATTTGCACATTTAATCATCAAAGGAATCGCTCAGTAATTGAATCAACAGGTAATGATCCTAAAGGAATGGATTCCTCTTCAAACGAGTCACTAAAATAATCCTCATCTTCTCCCTCACCACCAAAGTTATCCTCATCAAAATCATCACTTCTGACAGCATCTGCCTCTACTCCATCTGCATTCGCTGCTTCCATGCCACTAGTATCTCCAGTAGAAAAAACCAATGCTGAATATGAGTGTTCTGTGGCCTGTGAGGTGCAAGAAAATGCCTCAACTTTGTCCAGAAGAGCATCGGGACCAACATCAATATCATCCAGCATAATTGCCTTCCCCGACTCTATTGCCTGCTTCCACAAGGACATCATTCTATGGCTTGATATCTCTGTTTTACGATCAACTGGTCTTGCATCCTCCACCTTGCCTGGAAAGCCCAGAATTTAAAAAAAAAAAAAACAAAAAACAAAAAACAAAAAACAAAACAAAAAAAAAACGAAAGAAAGAAAGAACAGACGTCAGAGGTATTTCATTAATATCTGATAGTAGATAACATGTACATTATCTGGATGGACAGAAAGGTGCTGCGGCCATTACTTAAACCAAAAAAGGAAAACACAGCCAAGATAATATCAGGTTCAGGTCCATGGACTAGAAGAAAATAGGGCAAAAATGCCTTTTATGGCTGCCTTTCTGGTCCCAATTACTAGTACAGAAATAGGGTGGGTATTCCCCCTCATTACTTTCCAAATTGACCAAGGAAGAGAATCAACTGATGATTGTTTTATGCCAACAAATTCATAAAATCTAAAGATCAAGTTACCTATCCACCTGGGTGTTGGGATAATAATTGGGCTTTACCCAGATTTCTCTGGGTAGGATCATGTGATAATGTAGATGATGCATCATTGGTGCCAGAAGTATCAATTGACTTGTTGATATCTACAATTTGTTTACATCGCTGTTGGCATAAATGCAGATGTGTGCAAAATAATTTATCCTTTGTCACTTTTGACACCTACCAGTACAATCCAAACCAGATGAGATACCACTGCCAGTGCTGTGATCTGCAGACATTGATTTCCAATATCTGCCCCTCCACATCAAAATCTGCTCATCATCGAAGGACAGTAGAACACAAGGAACCAATTCCTGTAAACTGACAAAATGCAGTGAGATAAATAATAAGAAAAAATAATAGAACTGCATCAGTTTTATTTACTCCATTCTAAAGAAGGGATTATTCCTGTTCATGTGGAGGCAACTAGGTATCTAGTTCTACAGGGCACAACCATACAAGGTATTGGTCTTAGTTTTAGTCAATTCCATGTGTTTTTTTCTTTATTAAGAACATGTCCACTGAATACGCTATGTACATTATAAATTGTATATGAAAAGGATCACATATAATTATTTTGTGATCTCTTCTTTTTCTTTTTCTTCCATATTTTCTCTTCTTTATTTCCACGGGGGGGGGGGATCCCTGATCATGGACCAAAATTTCTCAACTGGACTAAGTCAAAATTCAGCTCTGAATTCAGTAAAAACATCAACTAGATAGCTTGTCTTTTACAACTGGGCTCTAGGTTATAGAAGTGTTCTACAGATTGAAAGGCTTAGAGATGTTGAAAAGAAAAGTGTCGAGAATGCTTGGTGTGTTACTGTTCACACCAAGAGACTTTTCATTTTACTTCACAAGCAAAATTACAAAGGTGCCCTTGAATAGGCGCCCAAATACAAATATTCATAAAAGGACAGTAATGCCCTCACACTCTTAACACTTCCCCTCAAGCTGAGCATAGATATTCATGCCCAATCAGTGCTTTAAAAGTGCAAGGCGCAGGGTCAATTTGTGCCTGAGGCGCAAGGCGAGGCGCACACTTTTCTGAAGCAACGCACAAAAATACAAAAAAATGCTAAAAAATAAAAAAAATGTCAGAAAATTCAAAAAATTAAAACACTGCATAAGGTAGACAAATCTCTCCACTCGCAACTCTTTCTCTAATGAAATGTTGATCAACCTCTATATGCTTTGTATGATCATATTGTACAGGGTTGTGGGCTATGTTTATGTCAGCTTGACTGTCACAATATAATATCATTGGAGTATCAATCTGCACTCCATTTCTGTCAACAAGTTCTTCAGCCACAACAATTCTGAGACCCCGTGCATCATAGTTCTATACTCTGCCTCTGCACTAGATCAAGCCACAATTGATTGCTTCCTGCTTCTCCAAGATACAGCATTACCACCCACCAAGGTACAATAGCGAGAAGTAGACCACCTATCATCAATAGAACATGCACAGTCAGCATCAGAATAGGCCTCTACCTTCAAATGCCCATGATTAGAATACAACATCCATTTTCCTGGACATCCCTTCGAATAGACAAGTATTCTATTCAATGCTTGCATATAAGATGATTTAGGCTTGTGCATGTATTGGCTAACCACACTTACAGCATATGATATATCTGGTGTAGTCAAACACAAGTAGAGAAGGTGACCGACAAGTCTCTGATACACATCTTTGTCAGGAAGGACATCTCCATCATCAATTCCCAACTTATGATTGGGATCAATTGGAGTTTTAGTCGGTTTACAATCCAATTTTCCTACCTCCTAAAGCAAATCAAGGACATATTTCCTCTAAAAAATATAAATGCCCTCTTTGACCTTGCAATCACAATCCCTAGGAAATACCTGAGATTTCCAAGATCCTTAATTTCAAATTCAGTAACAAGGAAAGACTTCAATTTAGCAATCCCAAAGATATCATCCCTTGTGGTAACAACATCACCAACATAGTTATTTTTCCATTTTCTCTCCTAACAAACAGAGTATGGTCAGCTTGTGATTGTGAGAAGCCAATTTTTAAGACAGCTTTTTTGAATCTGTCAAACCAAGCTCTAGGGGACTGTGTAAGGCCATAAAGGGATTTCTTCAAACTACAAACTTTTCCTTCACTCCCAGGGATGTTCACTCCTGGAGGAAGTTCCATGTAAACTTCTTCCTGAAGGTCTCCATTAAGGAAGGCGTTCTTAACATCCATTTGATACAAGGGCCAAGAGTAGTCAGCAACAGAAGACATGATATTTTGGATTGAATTCATCTTGGCTACTGGAGCAAACGTTTCCTAGTAATCAATGTCGTAAGACAGAGTGTACCCTTTTGCCACAAGTCAAGTTTTAAACCTTTCAATTGAGCCATTAGCTTTATGTTTCACTGTGTAAACCCACTTGCATCCAACAGGAACTTTGCCTTCTGGAAGAGAAACAATTTCCCATGTCTGGTTTTTTTCAAGTGCCTCCATTTCCTGGTTCATAGCATCCCTCCAATGAGGAAACTGCATTGCCTCAATAACACTGTGAGGGGTAAAAGCATAAGCAATAGAAGAGATATGGGCACAAGGCACAATAAGAGGGTGATAAAGTATCATAAGAGACATAGTTTGAAATAGGATACTTAGCACATGTCTGTCTTGTTTTATGAATTGCTATAGGAAGGTTAAGGTTAGAATCTATAAGAGGCGGCTCAACAACAGATTCAACACAGGCATTAGAAATAGGAAAAGGTTTAGAATCCAAATTACCCGAGTCTGGGAGGTTAGATTGTAATGGACATTCAATCTCTGGAGTCATTCTCTTTTTTCGTTTGACGAACCACTAATGCCAAGAGTGAGGAATAGGAGAAGGCAAAGGAGGACTATTACCACCACAAGGAAGAGGAGAAGAAGGATTGACAATATCAGTTGCAGGAATTGGCATACAAAAGGGAGTCCGATCTTCCTTAGCATTCTCCCCTTGAAGAGAAGGACGAGAAACGGAGAAGAAGGGAGTAGACTGAAAGAATGTGATACCTTTGGACACATACCTTTTTCTATAACAAGGGTCATAACAATGACACCCCTTTTAGACTAAAAAAATATCCCAAGAAGACACACTTGATAAACTTTTGATCAAATTTCAGCCTAAAAGGACTCATGTCATGGACGAAGCAAACACACCCAAAAACCTTGGGTGGAAGATGGAATGTATCCTCATCAAGAAAAAGAAGTTGATGAGGAGATTGGAGATTAAGGGTCCACGAGGGAAGTTTGTTAATAAGATGTACAACTGTTTAAACTGATCAGGAAAAAAACGATATACAGTCGTTTAAGCATCCCCCCAAAACCAAGTTGGAACATGCATTTGGAATAACAAGCATCTGGAAACTTTAATCACATGTCTATTTTTCCTCTCAGATACCCCATTTTGTTGGGGAGTATTGAGGGTAAGAACTCTGGTGAACCACTCCTTTTTCTACAAGGAAGGTTTGTAAGTGCTTTTCAAAGTACTCCTTTGCATTATCAGATCTAATAATCTTGATCTTCTCAAACTGTGTCTTCACCATATTGAAGAAGCCTTTCACAATTGAAGGAACTTCATCTCAGCTCTTCATCAAATACAACTAAGTATACCGCGAGTAGTCATCAACAAAGAGAATGAAATATTTATAATCATTCATACATGGAATAGAATAAGGTCCCCAAGCATCAATTTGTATTAAATGAAAAGCAACATTACTTCTTTTGTTACTTGCAAAAAAGGTGGTTCTACATTTCTTTGATATTTGACAGACTTCACATTGCATACCAGAACTAGATTACTAGACAAGGGACTCGAACAAACTAAGAAACAAAAACTTCAAAGAACCAAAAGAAACATGCCCAAGACGATGATGCCACAATTTCAATTGACTTAGCTTCTCATCATGACAAGACTCAAACTGACACATCAACCCTAACATTGGAGACTGACCAAGAAGATAAACTCCATCAACTTCATGTCCACTGCCAATTGTCTTCCCCATACTTAGGTTTTAAAAGACACAATGAGATGGAAAGAAGGTTATAAAGCAATTATGAGACTTCGTAAGAGAACCGAGTAGATAAGAGATTTTTATGCAATTGTGGATATGGAGTACAGAGTTTAGAGATTTCTATGTAATTGGGGTCTGGGATCCATTGGCAACGGTAATCTTGCCTTTCCCTGAAAAAAGTCTATAAGTGGTAAAGTAGGAAGGCATACCAATCATATGATCACTGGCTCCTGTGTCAATTATCCAAGAGCTAGAGGGTGGGGTATGACATGCAAGTGCAATACTTGATTTTATAGAGGCATTAGAAGAAGCAATTGCACTGGCAGGTATAGGCAACCCGCTCTTTTCAAGATAGAGTAAGATGCCTCTCAATTTTTCCATCACATCAGAGGTGTCATGAGTAGATGCCGGAGCAGGAGGATTTCCCTCAAGCATGCGAGTCTAAGAATCATGACTTGCAAGTTGCAGTAGCTACATAAGCATTTACTTTCTTTCTAGTTTTAAACTTCTTAAGTTTCAAGTGGGATTTAGTTTCCAGCATCAATCCTTGGTATGCTTCGGCTTCTTACAGTATTCACAAAATACCTCTTCAGGTTTACCAAAACTTTGCTTAGGCTTTGTGGACACAAGAGTAGTGTGCTCACCTACAGACGCTTGCATCATAACATTCCTTCTACTGTACAACAGTATATGTGTTGCCTGGTGAAGTCATAATCAGCATTCAGCCCAACAAGAAAATAAAAAAACTTGGCTTCTTTCAATGTACTTTCTGTACTGTTCAGCATCAACAGGATCCTTCCACTCCGAAGCCTCAAGATTTCTCCCCCTGTCGCATATACATGCTTCTCTTCGCAACTGATAGATTATAGCAGTGTTTTTCACTTAAGAATAGTTAGCCTATCCCAAATATCTTTAGTTGTTGAAACATATAGTTACGGGCGGTGTGTGGCTACATAGAGCATACAAGCCATGACATAACTAGTAGATTATCCTGCTCCCATTTGGAATAGTTTGGATCTTCAGGCTTCGGCTTAGCTTCCTTAACGGTAATAAATTCAAGCTTACTTCTTCCATCAATTGTAAGCTTGGTTGATTGAGACCATTCAAGAAAATTTGTTCTATCAAGTTTTACAGTAGTAATCCGCCCTCCAGCATTATCATTGCTTCCCGGGAGAACATAGGTAGGTAACTAGGTACGAGGACGTCTTTGTGTGAGTCCATCAGTCACAACCTCTCCAAAAAAAAAATATTTCTCACCAGCGTCACAATATTCCAACACTAATTGAACTCCCAAACACCTTTCCCACAAGGTTAGATACGAGTTACAGCTAAAAATCTAGGAAAAGTAGGTGGTGGCGGCAAAACATGGGAAGAAAGAAAGTTCCCAAAAAAAGTTTTAGGGCTCCAAAAAATTCAGGACTACTTCCTGCAGCCCTAGGGGTTTACCATGACTCAAACACAAGAGGTTTCAGCAGCAACCACCCACCATACGAGCATGCAAGCCCTAAACTCTAGATCTGGATTTTTCGCCAATTTTCATCCGAAAAACCTAAAACAGCTTCAAACCACCATGATACTTATACCAAAATTCCCCTAAAATCAGGGCGAACCAATGACCATCAAAAACCCATGAGGATGCTGCCGACTGTACAGATTGCTGATGTCAACCGACGGCATGCTAACGTCAGAAGGTCTGTCTATGTGTCACGACCAGTAGCAGATAGTTTCCTTGGTCGTGCGGTGCTTTGATACCAAGTTGAAAGAAGAAGAAGAAGAAGAAGAAGAAGAAGAAGAAGAAGAAGAAGAAGAAGGAAATTACAAAGGTGCCAAGAGACTTTTCATTTTACTTCACAAGCAAAATTACAAAGGTGCCTTTGAATAGGTGCCCAAATACAAATATTCATAAAAGGACAGAAATGCCCTCACTCTTAACATATAGAAAGACTTCTAACAGGCTGAAAAGCACAAACAGGTTCACTATGGAGTATAAACAAAAAGCAACCAGAAATTTAAGAAGGAAAACTAGATAACTTAGAGAAGAATTAAAGAAGAAACAAGAAGAGCTCTTGTATCAATTATATCCACTGAACCAGTAGTGGAGCATTTGAAGAAATGGATGAAAAAGATGAAATTTCTAGTTGGTTTAACATTGGTGCAATCAACAACAACCAGAAACTCAATGACTTATACAGATCTGAAATTAGCAACAGAGACAGCCAAGTAGCATCCAGTCAACAGGTAAAATACCTGCTATAGAAAATAGACACCCTAATGAATTAGTGCCATTTCAAGTTTTATTCTTCATTTGTAATGGAAAGTAGGTCCAAGTGTTTATGAAAATAAAACATGTTTTCCTTTTGATGGGAAAATATGTTTATTGATATTTACCATATGTTACTTTCCTAGACATGTAAATAAGAAAATACAACTAAAATTATTATAAGGGAATATATCTGAACTTGTAAAATACAGTTAATCAACAATCCTTGACTCCCAATAATTTAGCCAAACTTCTAAAATATTAGAATATATATATGTGTGTGTGTGTGTGCCCAGTATGACCATGACAACTAATTGGGGAAAAAAAAGCTACACAAACCTTAAGTTTGGCACCTATCTTTTTATAATCACTTGCATGCATTCCTGTACAATCGATCTTAACCAAAGTGCTTTCTTCAAAAGCATTTCTAACATCCTTTACAAGGTTAATGTACACTCCATTTTTTGCTGCATTGAGAAAGAAGAGATTTTAGTTATAAGAAATGATGTTGTACCAACTCTAGGGAGAAAAAGAGAAAAAAGTGAAACAAGAGAAATCTCTTGATTATTAAAAGCATAAAATCAGTAATTTATTTGGAAATTAAGCACAAATAAGTACTCAAGGACCACCATGGATTCAAAGCATCCAATCTAACCAGCTGAGATGCAAACGACTAACAGTATCTGAAAAAAAATAATTACCCACTTTGTACTTAGGACTCTGTAAAAAAAGATTCATTCGATACAAGCATAATTAGAAAGATGTTGACAGCTAGGCTTATTGAATATCCAACAACTAAATGGTAGGCAGCTTATTTTGAAATATCCAAATATAAAGCTAGAACTTCTATCTATGTCCAAGATATAAAGGCACTGCCAGCCATAACACAAACAACAAAATTATTTTCTGAAACATTAGATCCCTTGATTGAATTCTACTCTGTATAATGGCTAGGTGAGTGGGAAAAGTAGAAAAAATAGGGTCACCAGTAAGAAGTAATTTGTTGCAAGTTGAAGAATCTAGAAGAGCTAGAGGCAAACCAAAAAGGATATTGGTTGAAGTAGTTGGGACAATGCTTTGTTAAATTAAGTTGAGTTTAGAGGGGCCAGATGAGAGGTAAGATTGGGATAAAAGAACTTGAAATAAACGCATCCAAGAAAACTTTAAAAATAGCCTCAGTAGGTGACAAGGAGGAAAAGTCAACTAAAATGGTTTAGTGATGTCAAGAAGACCCATGGCTTTGCACTATTGCGGAGTGACTTGGCACAAATAGAAAGCTCTAAATGAGCAAAGGAGGTCATAGAGGACATGAAATGAGGTAGCAAGAAATGGTCTAAAGTCATATTATTTGACTGTGAAAATGTCTCTTCATAGAGTGCAATGGCAGAACAGGATTCATGTAGGCAGACCCTAAATAGTAGGGGCAACTGGTAAGGCTCTGCTGAGTTGGGTTGAGAGATGTTTTCCCATTTATTCCAATACAAGTCTTCCATTACAATATCAAAACTAAGTTCACAACTCAAACATGGTAACCATGCTTTCTTACACAAAAATAATTAAATAAATAATCTCAAGCCAGAAACAAGTCACTTGTGTTTTACCTAGTTTACATATTGGCAGAAGACTCTTTCCTTTTGCTCGCAAGTCATCTGCTTCCAGTTTTGTCAGTCCTTCTGGAGCTTCCTGGATAAGTTTTGGATAAACAGGAGTAGCTGGCTTCCAAAGCATTATTGGGTATCTTGGACGAGTTTGATGGTCATAATTTCTACCACGAAAAAGATAAATGACACCACCAACTTGATGTATGATCTTGCCCCCAGCTTTTTCCTGCCATTGCAAATAAAATTTAAGCAGAATTAATGCAGGAATCTTCCCTGTGAATATGATAAAATAAGTAGATCCAATTCCTTTTTCTGATTAATCATCATTAAATTGAGGCTTTATCAAGTATGCAAGGAATAGGCATCTAAGAATATGCCTTTTTCCTTCTTCTTTTTCTCATGGGGGAAGGGTTGAGTGTTCAAAATGGGATAGGAACCAGGAACTAATGGTTGCAAGGGTGAAAGTCAAATGGTTTGTCTTCCTTTCTAGTAAAACTGTTGCTATTGTGGAAAAAATGTCAGAACAGGAGAAATGATAGAAACAAAAAAAAATGTCCGAAATGAAAACTTGAGTTTATCTTCTAAACAAGAAGTACAGAAATACCAGCTGGATGGATTAATCATCCATACCTGAGCAATTATTGCCCAGCATTGAAATTGAGAAAACATTAGAAATTAGATGCTGATCCAAAAATAAACCACAAAACTCTTCTTAAGAGCAAGAAGATGGAAGTAGAAACTAAACAAGTACACAATTTATAGTCTCAAAAAGGAGAAAAAGTGTCAAAAGCAGGACTGAGAAAGACCTATCAGAAAAAAAAGGACTAAGAACAGGAAAATTTTACAATTATGATATCATCATTCCCCATGTGCAGTAATCATATTGAGCAATGGTTTAACCCTTGATCTATACCCATTTGTTCTTGTCATTCTAATTCACCATCTACTACATAAATGAAGTTCTTATTGATGTTTTTGATATATTAGTTGTATTGGAAACACAGATTAAATATCATGGTAGGTTACTAATCAAAAGAAATATCACGGTAACCTTGGAAGTCAGATTTCAACTAGGAAGACTATCTCAAAGGAATCAACATGACCCCATCAAAAATAACATAGGGGAAAGAAGACAAATGTAGATTAAATATGAATTAAACACGTAATGAGAAATCTCTGTAAACCACAAATCAATTGAGTCATATGTCAAGGAATTGGAACTAAAATACCACAGATAAGAATCGTATTTATGTGTTGAAAAAAACCTCAAGATGGTGGCAAACGTTCCGCATATCAACAGTCGGAACACCTCTGCATCGGACCTTACAAACAGGCTGCCGCCTCCAATGGGAATGAATCAACTCTAACATGTTATGGGTTAATCCATCTCTTCCTACAGCAGTGGTAAAAAAAATGGCTTCAACCCAATTCACGAAATAATTAGCATGAAACAATAGTCTCCATTATACTGAGGCGGGAGTGGAAATATCAGACGTTACAAACTTCTAAGCTCGAAACACCCAGAGGCCAGAGCTTCTTACCAAGATTGACTTGGCGATTATGAGACAATAGAGGCTTAACAAGTGCTCGAACCTCCGCTTTGGTTAGAGGCTTCCCTAGTATCTCCTCCCTCGTTTTCCCTTCTTTTGGGAACTCTCCGAGAACAAAAGGCCTCGGCATTTCTAGATGCTTCACCCCCTTCGTTTCCGGGGGTGGTGGATTAAATGAATCAAACAGTGGGATTTTCTTCTTCTTTTCCTTCAATGGAGCCTTTCCGGTCCACGGCCTTGGCATAGTTTGAGGAGCAAATGGTAAGAAAGCAGGTTCTCGGATGGCCAAGGGCTTAACCTTGGGCGTCTCTGAGTAGCTGAATTGAAACTCGAATGGAGCTCCTGGGAGGAGATAAGATACTCCAGACTCTCCAACGACAACGGCGCGATCACCGTCTGATGCAATTACTCCGTCAGAGACGGGCTTGTGATACTTTGTCCGTCGATGAACGGATTTGAAAGCAGGATTTGAAGAATTATGTGAAGGCTGTTCGGATTGGGAAAGTGGTTTCTGCGTTCTTCGGGATTTTACGACTTTGGGGTATTTAGGGATTGGAATTGGAAGGGACGGAGGTATTGAGGCATTGGGCTCATTAATGCCAGGGTTTGAAGGCATTGAAGAGAAACGATTGAATAATCCTGGTAAGGTTGCCAGAATCGACATTCCTAATCTCAGAAAAAATGAGTGCAGGAAAGAGAGAGAGAGTGAAGTTCCGTCACTCCGTTGCGGCTCTTTGGGCTGTGGAATATTTTTGCGGGCGACGGTTATATTCTGACTTCTTGTGTTCCTCTTTATATCTGGCTAATTCGCAGGCTCAGGGACATCTTGCCACGTCGGGTCTCTGGTTCGGGATAGAGTGGATCAGTCGAGACCGTATCTTCTTCTCACAGAGGGCGCCGCACATGCGTATCCTACCATGCATCGGTACTTTTAAGTTATCATTCACGGGAAATGTTCCTAATGCACGGTTGATGTGCATGTGAGGCGCCCAAGTGTGATGAACAGATCCCACCGATTATTAATCCATTCGGGATATGCTCCTCACCTTGCTGCGTGTAAAAAATTCTAATAACCAATCACGAGTGAAATTGGATTCAGTTAAACAAAAACTAAAAAAGCAAACCAAACCGATGAGATCAAATCGAAGGTTCTAGTTAATTGAATTAATTGGTTCGATTTTGGTTTGACATTTTTAAGAAATCTGTTTGGTTTCGGTTAATTAATATAAAAAACTGAGGGTTAACTGAATTCGATCGATATTTATTTATTTATTATGTATATTATATGATGAAGGGTGATTTGGCCCGACCTAGTAAAGAGGGGACACGTGGACACGACTTGATTCATATGATAACTCAGTCTGATATGACCAGTCCGTAACAGATCGAGTTCGGATATTCAACCACCTCGGAACAAGGTCACCTCGCGACAAGGTTACCTCGGGACGAGATCACCTCGGTACAAGATCGCGACAGGATCACCTCGACCCCAAGGCACTTCGGCATTCAACCCAGTTCGGAACTTAAAAGCATCAGCTCGGGGATACCGACTCAAACCACTGTGATAATCCCGAAAATCCCTCCACGGATTCCGAACCTCACGGGATCACATCGCGTAACGGCCAGCCTTATCTCCTGCCCGCCCAGTTCGGGCGAAATTGATAAGTCGTATCAGTTGATAACGTTACCCCCCAATTAAAGCGGAAACGGATCTCATCGTGATGAAGATCCCGGAACCAATCCACAAAACCCGCGAGGACTAAACTATATAAAGGCTCCACCCCCGATGGTTCAAGGTACGCGTGATTTCTCTGCTCTCTAACTCTCTACATTCTCAAAGCAATTTTAGCTCACAACAGCTTACTAACTTAAGCATCGGAGCGACCTCGCCGGGTTAACCACCCCGGGTTCTCTGATCTTATTTCGCAGATCTGCTTAGCTCACCGTCCGACTGGAAGCTAGATCATCCTCCAGCAGGGAGCAGTCAGATTGCGCTACATCAATTGGCGTCGTCTATGGGAAACGCTACAAAAAGCCTTCTCCACACTCAACTCATCTAAATTCAATGGCATCCTCCAGTCACGCCCGGACAGAGCACTGAAATGAACGTCTCTGGGGGCAACCTCAACTTCCGTCTGTCTGCATCAGTTAGTTTACCATACCGCACACTACGGCTGGGGTTCCAACACTGACCATGCCGCAAGCTTCTACGCGGGTAAACGCACCACTCCCCACTATAGTTGGCGCAACCTTCGCTGAACCATCTGTGGTTCCCCCCGGAGTCGGGCAATCCCAGTTCGACGACCTGGTACACTGCGTGCGGGCCATTCAGGTCCAAATGCAACAGGTCCAACAATTTGAACAATACCAGCAACAAGTCTTCTATCAGTTCCACCAGCAGCAATTCCCTCCACTACAGCAATGCCAGCAGTCAATTCCACCCCAACATCCAGCGATTCAGCAGAACCGGCCTCGTGTACAGAACACTCGATCTCCCCACCGAGGCGAGGAGACTTCCCAGGTTCCACTTCCTTTTGGGAGCCAAGTCTCACCTCGCGGTAGGAGAGACGGACATGTCACTCCACCCGCTTCACAGGGCAACATCGGAAACAGGTCTAGAGACACCCAGCCTACCAGAGCCATTCTTCCTCGGCGATCACATCAAAGAAGGTTCGCTCGCAGGTAACCGGTTCGGGGTTTTGGCCGCGAACTCAAGGCAAGGCCCTTCCATCCATGGCAGTCAGCCTCAACATCCAGAGAACCAAGAGCCACCTCGCGCCATAACAGTACCAAACCACACAGATGTTAGCAGCACCAATGCGGAGCCGACGAAGAGACAGCAGTGGAGGCGTCGCAAAGCACGCCGAACCTCAACTCAGAATAGATAGCTCGCAAGGCCCAACTAGCAGGAACAAGTAAAAGGTAAAGAGGAGGCGAGCTCCGCAGCCACGAAGACCGCTCCTCTCCTCTCCGGGTCATCCCCTCTGTCCTTCGAGCTATTGGCGACCTCGATGCCCAAGGACTTCAAAATGCATCCCCTCGACAAGTATGACAGATCTTTTGATCCTAACGACCATGTAGACTCCTTTCAGTCCCAGATGCACCTAGCTGGAGCTTATGAGTCCTACATGTGCGTGACTTTCTCCACCACATTTAAAGGAGTAGCTCGCACATGGTACCAGAACCTCGCGCCAGAAACAATCAAGAGTTGGGTGCAGTTCATGGAGTTGTTCACCTCGCACTTCATCACCAACAAGAAGTGCTCAAGGTCTCAAGAAAGCCTCCTCAATGTAGTTCAAAGAGAAGGGGAGTCCATCAAAAGCTATATCAAGCGCTTCAATGACACCTTCCTACAAATCCTCGATCTAGATCCAGTGGTGAGGCTCACGGCAGCGAAGAAGGGTATAACTCATAGGGAGTTCAAGTGGCATGTGGTGGCCAACAAGCCGAAAGACATCACAAAATTCCTCAACTCGCTAATCAGTTCATCAGGACCGAGGAAGAGATGAATCAGAGGACTGATAATCCAGTAGAAAAGAGAAAAAGAGAAGGTGACAACACAAGAAATGACGGGAACAAGAGAAGAAAGAGTATGTCCCTGACTAGGGGAGGAAACAAGTATGGGAGCCGATCTCCTTCGCGATCTCGCAAGTCAGGTCAGCGTTCCAGAACTCCTCCTGATGAAAGGACGAGCTATACACCCCTCAACGCGAAGCGAGGAGAAATCTTGTGGCAATCAAAGACTCCTCCTATGTGAAGTGGCCACCTCGGTTGAGGGGAGATCCCGCCACCAGGAATAGGAATGTTTATTGTCACTTCCACAAAGACCACAGACACAGTATAGAGAATTGTAGGAACCTCCACAACGAGATTGAGGAGCTCATCCGTCGCGGGTACCTAAAAAAAATCATACAAAGAGAAAACAGAAACCAAGCAGATCGCCAAATAGACCGACAGGGGGACCAAAGAAGAAGTGCTCCCGAGTCCATCAGTAGACAGAGCGAGCAGCCGCCACGACAGTTTCCTGAAGAAAGACCAATCTGCGGAGTAATCAACATGATTACTGGCGGGTCTATCATCACGGGCTGCACTTAGGCAGCAGGTCGAGCTTCAGTTCACGAACTAGAAAACGAAGAGCAGAACTCGCCGAAGCGACCCAAGCTCGAAGACCCCATCTACTTCACGAAAGATGATGCGTGCGGGATCCAATATCCTCACGATGCGCTCTGCTGATAAAGTTGAGGATAAATGATTTCGAAGTTAAGCGCGTCCTAATGGATTCGGGTAGCTCGGCCGATATTCTGTTCAAAGACGCCTTCGACAAGCTGTAGCTCCAGACAAGCGATCTAAAGCCAACGGATACTCCCCTGGTAGGCTTTAGCGGCAAGGAGGTCAGACCTCTAGGGCGAGTCTCAGTACCCATAGAGGTTGGCCCGTGGCCAAATATTGCAAGGTTCAAGCACACATTCTTAGTGGTCGCAACTCCCTCCCCGTACAATGCCATAGTAGGTCGACCCATTACACACACACTACGTGTGGTAGTATCCACCTACTACTTGGCAATGAAGTTCCCTACGGACTATGGAGTAGGGGTGGTGCGAGGCGACCAGCTCGAATCTCGCAAATGCTACGTCGCCGCCCTCAAGGGGAAAGCCAAGCTAGCGGTTGACGTCGAGTTCGAGCGACCTATGGAGTATGCTGAGAAGTGAGCTACACTGACAGAGGAGACGGTTCACATCCCGGTCTCAACAGATGATCCAACTAAGACCCTCCAGATCGACGCTTTGATCGAGGAACCACTTCGCTCTCAACTGGTAAGTTTTTTACTTGAAAATTTAGATGTGTTTGCTTGGTCAGCGGCAGAAAATGCCCGGAATAGATTCTAAAGTCCTAACTCACAAATTAAATACTGATCCCTTAGTCAGGCCCGTTAGACAGAAAGAATGCAACCTCGCCCCAAAGCGCTAGAGGATAGTCGATGAAGAGGTCGAGAAGCTCTTAGCGGCGGATTTCATTAGGGAGGTCCATTACCCGAGCTGGGTAGCTAACCCAGTTCTATTATAAAAGGCCAACGGTAAATGGCGCATGTGCGTCGATTATACCGACCTGAATAGAGCCTACCCAAAGGACTGCTTCCTGCTGCCCAAGATCGATCGCCTAGTGGATGCAACCTCAGGGCATGAGTTGCTGAGCTTTCTGGATGCATACTCGGGTTACAACCAGATTAGGATGGACCCTGTCGATGAGGAGAAAACGGCCTTCATAACCAAGCTCGGACTGTATTGCTATAAGGTTACGCCCTTCAGACTAAAAAATGCCGGGGCAACCTTTCAAAGACTTGTAAATAGGATTTTTGAGTCGTTAATCGACAATAAAGTTGAATGCTATGTAGATGATATGGTCGTTAAGACCCAATTTTCAAAATTTTTATTAAATGATTTGCAAAATGTTTTTGAAATTTTATGAAAGTACAACATGAAGTTAAATCCCAACAAATGTGTCTTTGATGTCACCTTGGTTAAATTCTTGGGCTACATAGTCAACCGACGTGGCATCGAAGCCAACTCGGAAAAGATAAAGGCCATCTTAAATATGAGACCACCTTGCAAACTAAAAGAGGTTCAAAGGCTGAATGGTAGGATAACCGCTCTGAGCCATTTTATGTCTAAGTCGACAAATTGCTGCCTGCCTTTATTTAAGGCTATAAAGAAAAGAAAAGACTTTGAGTGGACTGTGGAGTGTCAGGTCGCCTTCGACGAGCTGAGAAAATACTTAGCTAGTATGCCGGTTCTGACCCGACCCGAGGAAGGGGATATTTTAAAGTTGTACCTCTCCGCGAATGACGAGGTGGTCAGCTCGGTACTGATAAAAGAAGTAGATCGGGTCCAATGACCCATCTACTATGTTAGCAAGGTTTTGTAGGATGGTGAAACAAGGTATCTAGAGATCGAGAAACTGGCATACGCGCTAGTCATCGCAGCTCGGAAGCTTCATCCATACTTTCAAGCCCACACTGTCGTTGTCCTCACCAACAACCCTCCGAGGCAGATCCTGCTCAAGCCCGAGGTATCTGGCAAATTGACGAAATGGGCTATCGAACTCAGTGAGTACGACATCTGGTATGAACCTCGAACGACAATTAAGGCCCAAGCCTTGGCCGATTTCGTGGCAGAATGTATGTTCAGCACCGCAACCCCCGAACTGGTCGAGCTCGAGCACACGAAGGAAGCTTCAACCAGCGCGGCACCAATCCCAGTTAGATCAGGTCCGACCTGGGACAAGGAGCCTTGGATCCTCCACGTTGATGGCTCGTCCAACCAACAAGTGGGGCGGGCATAATTCTGTACGGTCTAAGCGGGGTGAAGCTAGAATACGCGCTCCGGTTCGGGTTCGCAACATCCAACAACGAAACAGAGTACGATGGCATTAGTAGTCGAGCTCACTTTAGCGAAGGAAGTAAAGGCTAAACACCTTGTCATCTGCAGCGACTCCCAGCTCGTGGTCAACCAAGTCAGCGGCGAGTATGAAGCCCGCGACCCCAACATGGCTGCTTATTTGGCCAAGGTTAGAGAGGTTCTACGATGCGGACCATGTACATAAAGGACCTACCTCGGTCTAGCATTCTCGGGGGGGGGGAGGAGAGGTCGCTCCCGTAGCACAAGCAGAGCCAAGCTGGATTGACCCATTCGCGAACTATCTGCTTCATGGGACCCTTCCTACAGATCGCAATGCGGCCCAAAGTGTAGAGCGCCAGTCAGCTAAGTACGTCATTATAGACGGACAGCTGTACCGGAGATCTTTCACACTCCCCTACTTGCGACCCTCAGAGGCCGAGCTCGTTCTCTGCAACACCCATGAAGGCTTGTGTGGCGGACACTTGGGGGGCAGGGCTCTCGCCCAGAAGGCGCTACGACAAGGTTACTACTAGCCCACAATGAAGGCAGACGCACTCGACTTCATCAAGAAGTGCGACAAGTGTCAGAGGCACGCCAACATCCACCACTAACCTGCTGCCGCCATCAAATACCTCACCAGCCCATGACCCTTCGCACAGTGGGGAATCGACATTCTTGGCCCATTCTTGCCAGCGACAGGACAGAGGAGGTTTCTGGTGGTAGCAGTGGATTATTTCACGAAGTGGGTGGAAGCGGAACCCCTAACGATGATCACAGCCCGCAACATACAAAATTTCTTCTGGAGGAATATAGTATGTCACTTCGGGCTACCTCGGGTACTCATCTCTGACAATGGAAAGCAGTTCGAGGACATCAAGTTTCAGAATTGGTGTGCCGAGATGGGAATACAACAAAACTTCACCTTGGTGGCACACCCCCAGGCAAACGGGCAAGCGGAAGTCACCAATAGAGCTATACTCCGTGGACTGAAAGCTCGCTTAGCCTAAGCCAAAGGATTGTGGGTAGATGAACTGCCCAGTGTGCTATGGGCCTACCGGACTACTGTTAAGACCGCCACGGGTGAGACTCCCTTCAACCTCACTTACGGCATGGAAGCGGTGATCCCAGCAAAAATCGAGGTGCCGACACTACGCTTAGAGGCATACGACGAGGAGACAAACGACGATGAGCTCCGTACCAACCTCGACCTGGTGGAAGAAGTACAGGACCTGGCATACATCCGGACTACAGCTTATCAGCAGAGAGTGGCTCGGTACTATAACACCCGGGTCAAGAAACGACACTTCCGTGTCAGCGACCTGGTTCTTCGGAAGGTTATGGTACCTGAGCTCGGTGTTGGTAAGCTCGAACCAAACTGGGAAGGTCTGTACCGAGTAAGATGGGTATTCGGGGAAGGTACGTACGAGCTCGAGACCCTGAAAGGGAAACAAGTACTTCGATCCTGGAATATCGGCAATCTAAGAAGATACAACCTGTGATCGCCGAACTGGAGAGAGGACTGCGAGTCACTCCCAGAAGCCTAAGGGCCATGATGTCGAGCTGACATAAGACCTCGACACTACGATAAGTCTCAGTCGCCTCTTTGACATGGGCAGACAAGCCCCAGTCGCCTCTTCGGCATGGGCAGACAAGTCCTAGTCGCCTCTTCGGCATAGGCAAATCATCATGCCTAAGGCATAGACAGTTCGGGTGTAAACCCTATGACGTCTAGCCCAGTTTGGCATATAATAACAGGTTGGACCCACTAGCTCTAAGGGACAACTGACATCTAAGCGAGTAGCCCGTGCGCAGATAGGCCGGGTATATACCCTACAATGTCTACTCACCTCGGCGTACATTATGCGAAGTTACCCCTACTCCTAGCTTAGTTCGTTAGCTTGGTAGTTCAAGGTAATCCACATAGAAAAATTTTATTTCGGTTATCCTTACTTGTAGTCCAGCTCAGTAGCTCGACAGTTCAGAGTAACCTACACATTTCTACTCCTACATAGTTAGTTTGCCAGTTCGGGAGTTATTTGCACTTGGAACATTTTTGAACAAAAGTCAAAAGGTGCATTTCATTGATATAAGATTTCAGTACAAAAAAAAAAGTTCACTATAGATCGAGCTCGGAGGCTCAAGGTATACAATATAAGAGAAAAGAAGCCTCTATTCATCTCGGTGCTCTTCGTCCTTGTTCGAGGCTTCAGCAGGAGGATCCATACACTCATCAGCGCAGGTCTCCTCAACACCACTGAGCAGGTCGCTGTCGCTTTCTGCCTCGGAGTCTGGATCTTCAGTAGCTTCGGCAGCCATTTCCTCTGTGACCCTCGAAGTAGTAATAGCGCTAAGGTTGAGCTGAGGGAATTCACGTCGGGTCAGCCACCTACTAAGCTTGAAGCCCTTACAGTAGCTTTCCATCCCCACCTCGACCAGTTCTCTCTGGAACTCCTCTGAGGCCTTGTATTCTTGGATGGCCTTGACCTTAGCCTCCTCCACTACTTGAAGGAGTATCTCAGTCTGCTCCTTTACGAGGGCTTCGAGGTTCTCCACCACCCTCTTCAGTGCCACTTTCAGCCCCGCGAGCTCCTCCTTCTCGGCCATCAGCAGAGTGATCAACTCCTTTATAGCCCACGCGTCTTTCTTCAACTGGTTAACTTCATTGCGGGCCAGATTTAGCTCGGTGTGAGCCTCGCGAGATGAAGATTCAGCTGCAAGAGCTCGCTTCAGGTGCACCTCGGACTGGTACGTCAGAGCATGTATAGCGGAGTTCACCTGCCAAGAGAAGGATACAAGAGTTAGTACAAGAAAAGTTGAAGTACAAAATTGAAGAAGTCAAGACAAAACTTACCACCATGCAGTGGGTAGCCGCTCGTGCTCCAAGCTGAGCGACTGGAAGCTCGGCCCAGCTAGCGACCTCCTCGGCGTATACCGCGCTTTGGCTCTTGAGAAGGCTATACTTCGGAGTTAGTATGCTTCGAGCTGCTTCATCGCTGCCTGAAGAAGCAGCAGTTGTAGTGGCGGGCTCCAAAGATGTTGCCTCCTCGGGCGCGCGGGGTGGGAAGATCTTCCCAGGTTCCTCCTCGACCAGATCAATCACGAGAGGTTGCTCGGTGGATATGGGCTTTTCGAGCTCTGGAACGGCAGCCTGCGGAGACTCAATGCGAGCTCTTTTGGAAGTTCGCTTATTCTTTACCTTCTTCATGCTACCAAAGAGTTCGGTCGTAGGGATCTTCATGGTTGCTGCAACAAAAGCAAACTATCAGAAACAACATCAAAATGAAACAAAGACAACATAACAAGTGACGACCTACCAGGACTTAGACCGGCCTGCACGAGGTTGTCTTTGGTCACGTAGTCCAAGAACTTGAGACCGAGCTCCTCCCAAGATCGGAGCTTTTTCCTTGTCTTCAGGTCCAACCTAACACTGGGATCCTGACTGGCCGCCCTCCAGTGGGTCGGGAAGGGCCACCCCTCGGTGCTACGGACTACAAAGTAGCTCCTTTTTCAGGCCGGGACCTTGTTTGGGAGCTCGTGTAAAAGTTTATAGCCTGGACGAAGGGATAGGTAGTAAGTTCGTCTGTGTTTAAGTAGAACATAGGAGGAATTCTTCTTTATTGAGAGAATGGAAGAAAAAATATCAAGGTCAAGAGGCAGGTTATAGTCGTGGAAGAGCGAGATGGTTCCTACTACATTGCGAATGGAGTTCGGGTGTAGCTAATCTATGGTAATGTTAAAAAGTTTAATGACTTCGACGATCAAGGGGTGAAGTGGAAGACGAAGACCAGCTGCGAGTTGCTCTTCGAAGATCACAATCTCGTCGTGACTGTGCTCCCAAGGAAAGTTACTTAGGGGAAGACTATAGACAAGGTTGCTCGGAAGCCTATACTGAGCTACTAAGGACTGGAGCCTGTCCGCCGTCACCTGAGGCCTCTCGCGCCTCCCGGGGTGATTCCACCTCAAGAGGACCGCGGACCGCACCTTGACCCGAAGTAGCTTCTTCGGTGTGGCGATCTACGACCTGAGCCAAGGTACCCACCTCGGCCCCAGTGGATTCACCGCTCCCATCTAAGAGACTGCCAAAACTAAAGCTAGACATGGAAAAGACACTAAATCAAAAAGGAGAGCTAGGGAAGACTCATCAAAGAGAGACCGAACTAAAGGAAGAAACCAAGCTAAGGAACTTGAGCGCAACCTCAAACCGAAGGCTAGCAAATTTATGGCGAAGCAAATGAGTCTCGGGCCCCCTATTTATAGCCGCTATGTCCGAGAATCAACGGTCAAGATCGAACCAATCCAACGGCTCCTAGGAAAATCAGTTGCGCGACCCCCGAGGTTGAAATCGGTTTAGCGCATTTTTTGACGTCCGTGGAGTTTATAGATCGCGTGACGTCTGCACGTAGACCATACGCGACCTATGTTATCCCTGGTTGAGCCGAGTAGCCAAACAGGTCCGACCAACGATTCGCCCGACAAGCCGCTTGGACCTCGGGCCAAATCCACTTGGATTCATCATGAACTCCCCGCACCGGGTCGAGACCCCTAGCTCGGGGAGTGGGGGGCAATTGATGAAGGGTGATTTGGCCCGACCTAGTAAAGAGGGGACACGTGGACACGACCTGACTCATATGACAACTCAGCCTGATATGACCAGTCCGCAACAGATCGAGCTCGGATATTCAACTACCTCGGGACAAGGTCACCTCGCGACAAGTTTACCTCGGGATGAGATCACCTCGGTACAAGATCGTGACAGGATCACCTTGACCCCAAGGCACTTCGGTATTCAACCCATTTCGGAACTTAAAAGCATAAGCTCGGGGATACTAGCCAGCCTTATCTCCTCCCTGCCTGGTTTGGGCGGAATTGATAAGCCATATCAGTTGATAACGTTATCCCCCAATTAAAGCAGAAACGGATCTCATCATGATGAAGATCCCAGAACCGATCCACAAAACCCGCGAGGACTAAACTATATAAAGGCTCCACCCCCGATGGTTCAAAGTACGCATGATTTCTCTGCTCTCTAGCTCTCTACATTCTCAAAGCAATTTTAGCTCGCAACAGCTTATTAACTTAAGCATCGGAACGACCTCGCCGAGTTAGCCACCCCGGGTTCTCTGATCTTATTTCGCAGATCCGCTTAGCTCACCGTTCGACTGAAAGCCAGATTATCCTCTAGCAGGGAGTAGTCAGATCGCGTTGCATCATTATATATTATTAGTTTTAATATATACTATATTATTTATAATATAATTTTTATATGCATTTTTAATTTTTTATTATATATATTTATTTATAATATATTTTATAAAATAAAAAAACTGAAAAACCAATAAGTCAAATCGATAGTTAATGAAACCAACCTATCAAGTAATCAATCGACTTTGATTCAATTTCGGTTACCGATTTTTAAAAAACCAATACTGTCAATTCAGTTTAAAATTTAGGCCCACAATTTGGTTAATCGAACTGTCATCACTCTTAATATACAAGGACCAAATCCTCATCACGAATGTACACAGCAAGTGTACAGTCTCTTAATAATCAGTTCCATAAAATAGAGAATAGATTTGAACCGTCTTCATATTGTCTACACAGCCTTTTTGAACCGTGCATTGTAAACATCTCCTTTTATGTTTTAAAGTTTTTTATTTATGGGGAGATATTATCAATTCATGCTGCAAGGGGTTGTGAGGACCAAATCAGACTTCTATAAAATAGATTCAGAACTGAATGGATAATTGCGTCTAACTGTCTAACCTGATTATACTTGACATCTGCAATTATCTATTAACATTATTGTTAATAATATAATTTTAATAAAAATGACAGTACACTAGTTAAGTGTTTATATGTTGATAAAACAAATGTTTTTAATTAAAATTGTCTTATATAAACCTTGGTTTGAATTTACACCTTCTCATATGCAGCATGGAACTCAAACCCTCATTCCAATAGTCAATGTTTGTAACATTTTTATTTAATTTTTTTGTGACATTTGGAATCAATGCCTTTTTCACAAAGAATGGTGACACATCAGCACTTCATTGGAGAATACTGATTTGAAACATGTTCTCTATTTAGTTGGCGTTTTTCGAGATAATGCTGAAAAAATGACCATGGTTTAGAAATGGAGAAGGCATGGTCAGAGAAAACGTCAAAAAAAAAATGTTTTCTCATTTTTATACCATTGTTAGCAATAATTAACTGATATGGCATTGAAAATGCTGAGGTGGCAACTATGGAACCAAACAAAGAATATTGCCCTTTTTCTTTGTGAAAATAGCACACCATTACTTCTTTATTTTCTTAGAAAATAGCAATAAAAAACATCAGCTCCAAACACCACTTTAAATGGTTTTGGTAGCATCCTATATTGATGGGCGGTAGAGGCAGGTCCCAAGGCTGTGTTTGGTTGCAGTGCAAATTTATTTGCACTCAAATGCATGGGAATGCAAATGTAAAAAATGTAAATTTTTGTTTAATTTTGTTTTGGATTTTGCTTTATTTTGATTTATGTCTTAATTTACTTCATTTATACTGCAATCAAATAAAATAAGCTAAAATTTGAAACAAAAATAGGTCATAATTTACACTCGAATCATTTGTACTGCCATAGTTTTGCATCAGTGTAAATTTGTTTGCATTGCAACCAAACACAGCCTAAGTGGCAAAACCATACGATGTTTTGAATCCCCACAAGCAGAAAATAAAATTTTTGAGAACAAAAAATCAAATGCAAAAGTTTTTGTATTATGATCTACAACTATTAGTGTGAGGTGCAATGTATTCTACCCCTTCCACTTAAGCAAAAGTTTTAGAAAATTTCCAATACACCGACATTCACGTTAGAAGCCTCTCCTTCATCACCCGAATTTTATAATTTTGATGGGTTAGGTTCTTACCCCAACCCAATCCAATCCGTGGTTAGGGTTGAATTTTTTTAAGCCCCAAGTTTGATTAGAAAAGTTCCGCTATGACCAGCCAGTGAGCAATGATTAGGGGTGTTCATGAAAAACCAAAAAATCAAAAAACTGCATCAAATCGAGAAAACAGAACCGTAAAATGTAATTAATTGAACCGATTGATTTGGTTTCAATTTCGGTTTGGTATTTTTGAAAAACCAAAGGATCAATTCGGTTTTCGGTTAACCTACAAAAAAATCTGCTGTTAACCGAACCAACCGATATACATATTTATATGTATATTTTATATATATTTTTAATATGTCATATATTTTCTATATATTATATATAAATATATATTCATTATGTAAATATATACATATATTATATTTATAATAATCTATTTATAAATTATATTATATATTTTTAAAATATTTATAATATATTATATATCATTTATTATTTATAATATAATATTACACATATATTTATATAATATATATTATAAATATAAAAAACCGAAGAACCGAATCGATCAAAAACCAAAACCAATGGACCAGTTAACTGGTGGTACCGGTTCAGTTTCGATTTAAAAAAATGAAAAAACCAATGGTATCAATTTGATTTGTAAGAATTATCCATGGTTCGATTAACCGAACTGTAAACACCCCTAACAGTGCCCACTTGCATTGCAATTTGCAAAGCTATGTAGCACATTAGCACCTTCGTTTGGGATCGAGGTTTTAATGCATCAGATTGGATTAGGGTCGATTTCAACCTTAAGTCAATTCAGCCCAAAATCCTCATCCCATGTCTGTAACTCTGGCAGTGGTCCCCGTCTCAACGGTTCCCATCTCCCAAGTCCAAGTGACATTGCTCTGACAAAAGGTCCCAAGTATATAACATTAGTATAATTAGACAATTTTAGGCTATATTTGGTTAAATGTAAAGAAAAGAAGGAAAAGAAAAGAAAACCTTTACAAATCTTATATTGGTTCAATTGATTCAATTAACTGTCTGTCAACAGTTAAATCCATGAAAATACATAACCCCCTCTGCCCTTAGGTATAGAGGATTTGAATTCAATTGGTGGGATCTCCATCTGGTTGCAGCATAGACTCGGGTCAAATCCTACTGCCACAAGGGTTTGGGGTAATGGGAATGGGGATGGGTTCCCCGTTGTGTAGAACCTTGAAAGCCATAACCACCTCTCCTCTCCCCTAGGTATGCAGTATTTGGATTCAAGTAAATTACCTTATCAACTGGTTGAATTGCTAAGATATATATGATTGGTTGTAGGAGAGACTTAGGATCAAGTCGGGTCAGTGCGGAGTTACCACTTAACCCTACTCATCAGCATCCATGCATGGGTAGGGGGGACGGGCTACCCCCATTGTAAAACCCATGAAACAAGCCCAAGAAAGAAGGGGGCGATCGTAACAATATCTTCTTCAGGCTATTTTTAGTCTTGCAAATCGGGTCCATCCTATGGTAGCCACTAATGCCCGAAATATGGAACAGGTGGCAAATTATGAGGGGTATAAAAGAACTCATCTGAGCCAAGCTAAGCTTTACCTAGTTAAATATGGCTGGGCGCGATTCATTTTCCAAATCCTTTTGTTATAGGACCATTGAAACTCAAACACTAACCCATCCTCAAAAGTCAATAAAAGAACAAGAAATCAACTTAAAAGCAAAGCAAGCTGATGTGCATTTGCTCACTGGAATCTACTTGAAACCAGGCACAGTTCATCTTTTGACTCTTTTTGATGAATTTTGAGAGGCTTGTTTGGCCTGAATGCCCAACAGAGTGAATATATAGCAAGCAATCCAAGTTTGGGACGTCTAGCGTCAGAGGCAACAAAGTGTTTATTTAGATTGATTGTCATCTAGTGCTTTTGGGTACCGTGCTGTTTGTCTCGTGACAACGCCTCCTCAGGAGACAGGCTCAGAGGGGATAGACGCAGTGACCAAAAGCTGCAAAATACAATCAAATAACGACATCAGAATTCGGAAGTGTTGGCTGCACAGATGAGAAGTAGAGGTAGATGGCGATGGATAAGAGGTTAATTAATTTGCTTGGTTTGGTGGTTTTCACTTACAAGGGTCGTTTTGAACAATGAGAGCAGTGGCGTTGAAATAGCAGTCCCAGGTGTGCTTCCCAGCGGCCCTGTAGTGGAGATTCATAACGACGGATGCATGAGAGACAATGTTATTCGGGTAGAAACAGCTCCCATTTGCTGCGATCACACTGCAATCCACCCCACTCTGCGAGCAGCTGTACTCTATATTGTCTTTAAGCTTGTTCTCCTCCGTTGATGGCTTGGCGATGCACCAGGTTTTCTAACATAACCCACAAGTTAATTAATACATAATCTTTATCAGACACTCCACTGCATCATGCACATGCAGATGCAGTAGTCCAAACTGCTTTTGCAGCCTTAACTTACTTACAGCTTTAGCTTTTGTTCCCAGTAGATGTTCCCAGCTCCCATTATTAATATGGGCCCACTGTAATGCATGAGCTAAAGAATGAAATTTGGAATTTTCTTAAATTTGGATCTTCCAAGCTCCTAGGTGTGTTTCTGGATGAATGACATTTTTGTAATTATGGTGAAGAGTATTCCGGGCCACAAGTCGAGGACCCCTTAGAGTGATTCCTTGGTATTTCTCACTCTTTTCTCTTTCTCTCTCCTTTCTCCTCTCTCTCTCGTGTTAATTTATTCCAGCCCTACTGCATCACACTGCCTGTTAGAGAATAAAAACCTATTCAAGGGCATCACATAACAGTTTACGCTTTTAGGTTGGATAGTTTTTTGAAATGGTATCAAAGCCACTT